>NW_001889944.1:166769-225821 GCF_000143565.1 Laccaria bicolor S238N-H82 | reverse complement strand
TAATTACTACCTCATAACTATGTTAAAGTGCCCATTCTTAGGGGTGATCTCGACATAGGGGCCACAAATAAAAATTCTGAATCCGTAGATCGATTAGAATTCAAATTCTAAGTAATATCCTCCTACAAACCATGCTCATACGTGTTGTGGTTGGAAAGCTATAGTCCAATCTCTCCAGAGTGCCAAATTTGGCAGGGAAAACAAGCTGATTTCGCATTTTTGGAGCAATAAATAAAATTTCTACATGGAAAACTCTCTCAGTGGATTCAATCACATCATTCCCTCAAACCCAGTGCAAAAAATATATTGAATTGGTGTTGTGGAAGGTACAAAGTCCATGTCTCAAGAAATTGGCCCTGTGACGCTATGTCACGGCATGTCACTGGTCATCACACTTACCAAGGATTGTGCAACACCACTACAAACCATTGTAGTCTGAAAAAGCAGATACAATTAACTTTTGTAGTCTTAAAAAGCGGACACTACAAACCATTGTAGTCTGAAAAAGCGGACACTATTAACTTTTGTAATGAAAAAAGCAGACACTACTAACTTTTGTAGTCTCAAAAAGCGGACACTACAAACCATTGTAGTCTGAAAAAGCGGACACTATTAACTTTTGTAGTCTCAAAAAGCAGACACTACTGATTTTTGTAGTCTATTAGTAAACTTTGTAGGCTATAACTTACTTTTGTAGTCTGTCAGTGTCAATTACCCTTTTAGGGCATGTACCTTCCTCTTTGGGAGAAATTTCCCACAATACAATAGTTGTAGCCCCTTCTCTTAGCTTTCTAAATCTATTGAAATCATGTTGTTTAGTGTTCTTTTCATGTAGAAAAATCAAAAAAAAAAAAAAAAAAACACAGTACCTTTGAAAACCTTTTACCTCATATCTCCACAATGGAAGCACTTTAGGACATAATTCCAACTGATTCAGGAAGCTATGGTAAAGAGCTACAACTTTTGTTTTTTTTACCATTTTTGGAAATTGGTCATGTGACCACCCTCCCAATGACCCATTGGATGGACTGTAATAGCTATTTTATTGCTATCATGGAATATAATGAAAAATCGTAATGATAGCCCTGGGGGTAGATATGAAATTGGAATGAAATATTGAGATACTCAATGAAACATCCCAATGAAAGCTGTGGAATATTCAATGAAAGTGCACATCATTAATTATGAAGGAAGCAATGAATACATATAACCTAGCTAATGAAATATTTATTGAAATGCACAATGAAAGCACCCAGAATTAATAATGAAAGTGCACAGCATTAAATATGAAAGAGGCAATGAATACACCTGACCTAGGGAATGAGATATTTATTGAAATTGCACAACATTAATTAGGAAAAGTACAATGAAAGCATCCAATATTCCTAATGAAAGTGCACAGCATTAAATATGAAAGAGTCAATGAATACACCTGACCTAGGGAATGAGATATTTATTGAAATTGCACAACATTAATTATGAAAAGTACAATGAAAGCATCCAATATTCTAATGAAATATTCAATGAAAGCGCACAGCATTAAATATGATAGAGGCAATGAATACACCTGACCTAAGGAATGAGATATTTATTGACATTGCACAACATTAATTATGAAAAGTACAATGAAAGCATCCAATATTCCTAATGAAATATTCAATGAAAGCGCACAGCATTGAATATGAAAGAGGCAATGAAGACACCTAACATAGTCAATGAAATATTTATTGAAATCACACAGGATTGATTATGAAAAAAGCAATGAAAGCGCCCAAAATTCCTAATGAAATATTCAATGAAAGTGCACACCATTAATTATGAAAAAGGCAATGAATACACCTAACCCAGTGAATGAAATACCTATTGAAAGCACACAGGTTTAATTATGAAAAGTACAATGAAAGAACTGAACAGCTTCAATGAAAAATTCATAGAAAGTGCATGATAATAATTATGAAAGCTTTTATGAAAGCTCCTAAGAAATGTTATGAAAGGGTCCTGTGGTCTTTGGCTACATTTTATGAAAAGAACATAGCCTTTATGAGAAAGAAAGACACAGGACACACCTATGAAAGGCCTTTCATAAAACTTGTGGACTTATACACACAGCTCTACAGGCAAGTGCCTTAGTTTTATGATAAAGGTGGTAGCCACTTGTGATTCTTTATCACATTGTTTCTGGTTGCACAATAATCTGAGGACATGATGGTGTGAAGGTAAGTTCACATTCCGGCGTGTCCTGATATATATATTGTCATCACATGGGGAAAGGGAAAGAATAATAACAAACCGTGCCATCTTTGCTTCCTTTGGTTACAATGTCAATACCCAAGCAGTTGCCAGCAGAAGTAGTCTCTTGTATCATCGAGCAGGCTACTAGCGATGAACCATCCCTTTCGAAACTTGTTCGGTTCAGTCACATAAACTCTGTGTTTGCAGAAAGCTGTCGCACTGTTTGCGTAATCCACGCTTTCATGGACGACGCAGTCATGGATTCATTATTCGAGATATTGGGGAGCATTCATGGGCTTATCAGGGGATCAGTAGCTTTGGCCGTCATAGAACCTGGCTTTTTCATTGATCATCCCCCTGGAGATATCGACATCATGACACCATCTGGCACAATGACTGAGTGGGTTGCATGGTGCAACAGTCACGGTTTCGTGGACAGAGAGACTGGAGAGGTCAATCCAGACAGAGAAGATTCGACGAAAAGCATTCTGTGGGTCAGGATGCACAACGTAAGTATTGAGTCATTTCACAATATCGACGTTATTTACCCATGATTAGGGAATGGAGCTCAAAATCCACCAAAGTCAAAACTCATCTGCGTTGTTGACATTGTTGACCTCCAATTTGACGTCGCAAATGAACACAATTTCTCCTTTTCGAATCTATTGTTTTTACCCATGGATGACCGTCAACAGAATATTGATCTCATGCCAAGGATCACCTACAACATTGACCAACTGGAACGTCAGTCGATCGAATACTACTGGTCGACATGTTTGTGGAATGGGCCATGTGGCCGAGGCTGCCCCATGATATGGGATCTATCATACGGTTTGGAAGGAGTTGGAACATATGAATGGTCAAGGAGGGCTCACCTTTCATACAATGTTTTCGCAGAAACACATCTGTGATGGGGCATAGGCAATGACTGTTACAATGTTCACTGTCCGTACAGAGTACAAGAGATTGACTAGAGGTTGATGCAATGTATGATAATGCGTAAATGTACAAATTATTCGAAGTCTACTTTTTTGAAGGATGAACTACAACAAGATTTTGCATCTCCATCATTAAATCGTCTTTCTTGCAGATAGGTTGTATGCTAATGTCTCTCAACTTGCATTTGTGTGCGCTATATGTCAAAACTCTGAAAACCTTTCCCATACAGTTGCCTCTGATGGCCGTTACCAACACATGTTTCGTGTCGGGAGCGACGGGTGCCAGGTACTGCATTGGAATGTGCTGCCGTTCTCGTAGAAAACTGACCACGGCTGTGTTGCCTTTAGGCTCCAAGAATTCCAAATTCTTGTTCTTGTAAGCCATATACTCCATAGGCACATCAATATCCGCAATTTTCAAACAGATGTGCATTCCCTTGAAACATTCATCGGCTAGCCAATAGCAAGCAGCGTCTACATCGGACTCAATAATTTATTGATCAATGAACTGCAAAATATATTTACCATTGGTATTCGGCATTTCTGACAATGGATCCCAAGATGGACTTGCTGGGATTTCTTCTGTATTTGGCATTGGCGTCTTCAGCACATCCATTGCTGATATTAACCCCATACTAGTCACACTTTGTTTGCTGTCATTAACATCTGATTTGATTTGTTGTAGGGATCTATTTTCGACTCTACCTCAAAATTAGAATGTTTGTTTCAAAGAGAAATATAGAGTGTACTTACACCAAGGAGAGATCGCTCAATTTGAGTTGCACCTTTCACATAGTTGCGCTTAATTCAACAATAACATCATCATCCACGCAAGTAGATGTTATGTGACCCAAGTAGCCTTTGAAGTTTCCATTTATGACCATGACCTCCCGACCCTGGTAGCTCCAGTTTGGATCATATTTCATATTGATAAGATCCAAGGAACGTAGGCTTTCTCCATTCAGCCCACTGTTGAGCTGAACCCATGACGTTGTTGGCCTTTTATTTGAAATATTGGACGGGACACAGAACATTGCTGGTATAGGCTGAAACACTGTCTGCCAGCTGAGGACTTTGACCTGATGGAGGAATTTAAAAGGTTAGAACATCATCAATAGCTGAGTTGAGTTGTGTACCTCAATCTTGGTAGCCGGGTCATAAAGTGATAAAACATTATCAAAGCATGTCATGACAAAACCTTTTAGGCCTTTGTGAATACCCGCCACGACCTCCACGTTGTCACCTGACTTGAAGTTCCGTTGGATGTCTTGTAAGGGCAATGAATAGAGTAAATCCTGGTCTAGGAGGTACAGTGACTCACTATAAGTTTTGCACCACTTAAAAAATACTATATCTTCCTCAACTTCTGGGGACTAGTTACCATATAAATATGACAATATACAAATATTCTATATACATCTTTGACATGAATATGAGGCCTGGATCTCATCCTCTGCTTCATGTAGGAAAAAGTGAAAAAATGAGGTTTTGAGAGATTTACCAACACTTCATATGAGGGTCTAGAAAAATGTGAAGAATTAAGTACTTGCTGACTCAAGTATACAGAACTTTGAATAATATCAATTGGATTAGCGGTTGTTGAGATATAGGTGTAAGAAAAGGGCTTGTTTTGGGGTAGATGATGAAACAAGGCCCATTCTTACACCTATATCTCAACAACCACTACTCCAATTGAAATGAGTCAAGGTTCTGTATACTTGAGTAGGCTAGTACTATATATTCTTCCAACTCTCACATGAAGTATTTGTAAAACTGTCAAAACCTCATTTTTGATCTACCCAAAACAAGCCCCTTCCTTACACCTATATCTCAACAACTGCTAATCCAATTGATATCATTCAAAGTTCTGTATACTTGAGTCAGCAAGTACTTAATTCTTCACATTTTTCTAGACCCTCATATGAAGTGTTGGTAAATCTCTCAAAACCTCATTTTTTCACTTTTTCCTACATGAAGCAGAGGATGAGATCCAGACCTCATATTCATGTCAAAGATGTATATAGAATATTTGTATATTATCATATTTATATGGTAACTAGTCCCCAGAAGTTGAGGAAGATATAGTATTTTTTAAGTGGTGCAAAACTTATAGTGAGTCACTGTACACATCTGCCTCGTCTTCTGTTATTGTGCAAATCTCTCCTGACAATCCAATGCAGTCACCACCTATAATCAGAATCATGTCACCTGGACGAAGTGTGCGAGAGGCGATTTGTGTTGCAGTAGCAATAAAGATGTGAGGCGGTATTTCTTCACATTCTCTGAAGGCGTTCAATTCAGCTGCGGTAGGGAAGCAAGGCTTTTGGGAGTAGAAGGCGGTATCGACGTCGCATAACAAGAAGTAACCACAACCGGTGTAAGTTTGCTCTTGGAAATACCAGCGGCCATTCCGATTTTCTATTCTGCCAGGCCCAAGTTTTGTCTGAATGTCATGGGCGTCGAGAAGCTGCGGTTGTGGCCAGATCCCCAGCTTTCGTTTCCGGCCTTGATCATAGGCAATGCGAGGCATGACGATCACATCGATATGCAGTGATCTAGAATCGACGTGGCGAATGTAAGCGATGTCCCCTTGATATCGACCCCTTCGAATTCTAATCCAGGAATCAGGGGATGGTGTAAATCGAATTCCGCTGGATAGACACAGGTGAGCTTCTTCAAGAGGCAAAACCCTCATGTCGCTTTTATTGAGAACGTCGAATTGTCGAGCCACGGAATTAGCTGCATTGAAAGAAGCAGCTTCAACGAAGATCCGTCCAGGATGGCAATTGCGAGCAATGGCTGATCTTATGGGAGGAGACACTGTGCTCCAATTCACAAAGGCTTGAAGGATTCGAAAGATGGTCGTTTCTTCTTTCCCCATCTGCAGTGGCTGATTAGTTCATCAATCAATAGGTATGCTACAAGTAAATCCTACTGGACAAGTTATTTCGTAAAGACGATAGTCATTTGTTCTTGGGCCTTGATAATCAGGAAGGTTGTGACTATCGTAGTCAACTGATCGAATGTGAGCGCGTTCCACGAAACTTTGCCATCCAGCATCGATATCGCCTCCTCGTGAATTGAATTCACGTAACAGGTTTCCATGTGCTCCAGATTCGTCGTCGTAAGGCTCCTCATCGTCGATAAGATCATCTATAGAGATTATAAGTATTGTCAAATGGGGTGAACATTCACTTACGGAGGTTATCATTGTCAGGTTCATAGTTGTCTTCTTCCGCGTCGACTACAGCTTCTAAATCCACGAAAGTCAATGCAAGCTGGGTCCTATAAGTAAAGTTGTTGTTCACGACGTATTCTATGCAAATTGACTCACATCTACCCGTCTTTTTTTTGGAGAGTGAGTCTCCGACATTGTCAATGCGAATGACTTGTGTACTATAACTTGAAGCACTCAGTTGTTGACAACACATTGTTGTTTAGGAGAGGCATCCGTTGTCATTGACGAACCAACGGGTTTCGGTGTGTCAAATCATTTTCTTCCAAAAATTTACATGGGCTACTACAAATTTACAGAGTCTACCCAGAGTCTACCCAAACACATATGTGAGAACAAGGAACTAAGTAGGGAGAAATGGTAATGTGTCAATGCCAGCTGGTATATATAGCACTCACTCTTTAGGGCCAGCTTGTCGAGCCATTCCTGCTGGCCCTAAACTTCAAGTGGTCTACTGGATTTCGGATGTAATAAAACAGGTATATGACCCAGATATGACCTTGGGGCTCCTTGGGGAGGTACGCTTTGATGGCAAACCCAACCAGATGAAGAATTGAAAGAAAAAGAGGAGAAGAAAAGGAAGGATGACAACTCTTGTAGAGGATGCCAGGGTTTCCAAAAGACATTGCATGGATGGCTCCAACCAGGTTGAGAGGGTGGTTGGAGAACCTATTCCTATTGAATTCCTGCAATCTTTGTATGATACTGAACTCTGTGTTGCAGTTCCCCTGCCTTTCTTCCTCACCCGGAATTTACAGTCCCTGGTTGATGAGGCATCAACTCTTCCTACCGTCAAATCCAACCCTGCGCCTGGGGAAACAAAGGGGACATATTCTAAATATAGAGAAACTCTCTAACTGTTTTGGCAAAGAGTTAACCCTGACCTGTAGCCAGTGGTCCGAGGCCGCTGCCAACATGTGGAACTTTCAGATTTCAAGGGACAAGTCTGGTAGTGAAGGGGAACACGCCTCCTGGTTCGAAAAGCATTTTAATTTTTTTAATATGCTGTATAAAAGGGATGAATTGTACGATGCGTGGAAGGATATGGAGCTCGAGTTCCACCAAGATCATCGCAGTCACCATCTCAAGTTTAGCGCAACAGATTATGACAGGGCCCTGGGCCTTACCGAAGAAAGCCATAAGCTGCGCAGGGAGTTTCAAGATTTGGTGAATTCTTCCCAGACGGCATCTGGGTGGTCGGGCCCACCTTACCGAGCCAACACTAGCGCTCTTTCCCAGAGGGTTCCGCCATGTGGTCCTTCCCAATCTTCAACCTCCTCCCAGCCCTTTTCATCAGGCAGCGGTAAGTCCTCCTCCTCCGCCGTCTGCCTTATCTGCGTGCAAGGGGGCCACACAGTTTTCTTCCACCTCAAATCCTCCTCTCCCACCAAATTTGCCGACAGAAAGCTTACTTGGGCAAAATGCAAACCTGGTTTCGGCCTTGTCACACCTGACAACCAAGTTCTCTGCATCAATTGGAACATTCGAGGCCCTGACGCCACCTCTCAATGTGCCTCTTCCCATAGGGACGACCGCCTCCACTTGTGCTCCTTCTGTGGCAGCAAGGGCCATTTCGCCCTCTCCTGGACTTGTCGCACCAAAACCGCTTGAAGACCTCTTCACTGTTGCATGCCCCCCTTCTCTCTCCTACTCTGACTTCTCGCTTTCGGTTATCTCTTGTCCCCTCTCGCATTCTCCACTGCCCAGCACTCTTCTATTTTCAAGCGTATCCCTCACCCTTACAACGCAGACACTTTCGATTTCTTCCTTTGCAAACATGGCCTCTTTCCTGCTTATCCTCTCCTCTCCCATAATTTGCGGCATGGCTTCCCTCTGGGCCACATGCCTGTGCTTTCAGAATCCATTATTCTCCCCAACAATCCTTCCACCTTCCCCTACATGCGTGATATACAGGACTACTTGCAAAAGGAACTGCTAGCTGGCAGGATGTCGGGCCCCTTCTCTCGTGAGGAGGCAGAGCTCATTTTGCGCGGCCCCCTCTTTTCATCTCCTTTCATTGTTGACGTTCAACCTCAGCAACCTGGTACGCCTGACAAAATTAGGATTTGCAGGCATTTATCCAAGGCTTCCAAGTTACACCCCTCTGTCAACTCGCATATTCAGAAGGAGGACTTTCCAATGTGTTTTGACCTGGCATCCAAGGTCGCTGATATTGTGAGTTTCTTCTTTTCTGTCTCTTCCCCACACTTTCTCTATCTTCTGTTATGCCCCCCTTTGTGTTTAGTGCATGGGGTGGCTTTTCTTCTTTGCTGCTCTATGCAGTTTGACGTATTTGCATTCTTAATGTGTTACCTCAGACACCTGTCCTGTCTCTCTTGCGCATCTTGCGCCTCTTGCGCCTCTTGCGTCTCTCTGTGACTGGGCACTTCTTTTGCTTGTGTCCTTTGCTTTTCTTGCGCACCTCACACTCTCTCTGTGGATGGGCATCTTTTGTCTGTTTGCAGGCGCCTTTGGGCCTCTTCATGGTGCCTCATCTTCTTGGGGACCCCTTTCACCTTCCTTTCTTTTGTCCTTCTCCTTTTTTTGTGCCTTTGTCCCCTTTCTTTTCTACTTCTCCTTTGCTTGTCTTTCTCGTGCTCATCTCTGCCTTGCAGATTGCCCTTGCTCCTCCGGGGACTCAGGCTTGTACCTTGGATATTGCCAAATTCCATCGTACTTGTCCTGTTTTGCCTGCTCATAAACCCTGGCTGGTTGTCCAGGGGCCTCCTGGCCAATTTTTTGTTGACCACGCCCATCCTTTTGGGGCTGCCTGTGCCAGCAGTAATGCTGGTATGATTGCCAATGCTGTCGTTGACATCTGGCAGGCAGAGGGTGTTTTTCCTGTCCCCAAGTATGAGGACGATTTGAAGGTCTTCTGGATGCCTTCTTCGACAGGCCTCTTCCGGGATGGGGACTACACATATGATTATGACTGGGTAGAAATGCTTCGTCGGATTCTCCCTTTGGGTGTCCCTTGGCACGACGAAAAGGGAGACGATCATTTCCTTTTCGTCACGATGTTCATCGGTTTCCAATGGGATATCCCTGCGAAGCTGGTGAGCCTTCCCGAGGAGAAACGGCTCAAATTCCTCAAGCGAGTTCGCCATTTCTTGCATGACTTCAACTGTCGTCACTGCCATCTCCTCGATGTCAAAAAAATTCATGGCTTCCTCTGTCATGTCGCCTTCGTGTACATCGATGGACGTTCTCGCTTGCCCTCTCTCTCCAACTTCGCCTCTTCTTTCCATAACAACGAACTTTCTGCTAAATATCCCCCCCATTCTATGATGACAGACCTCTCCTGGTGGCTCCAGAGGCTTAGTGCAGGCGGCACCTCCCGTACTCTGTGCTCTCGTGGTCCCCTTCAGGATCTGGGTCTATATGTTGATGCCTCCACTTCTTGGGGTATTGGTATCATCATTGGGGACAGTTGGGCTTCTTTCCAATTGTCTCCTGTGTGGAAGGTCCCCGGTAGAGACATCTGCTGGCTTGAAACTCTTGCTATTGAGCTACTCATCTACTTCCTTGAACAGATGGGTTTGCATCATTGCCACTTGCTTATCCACTCTGATAATCAGGGTACTATTGGTGCGTTGTAGAAGGGGCGCAGCCCTAATTCCCACATCAATCTTTCTGTCTGCCGTGCTTACCTTGTCCTTTCCGACCTTTCCATTTCCCCAGACATCATTTATATTGAATCCGCAGCTAATCCTGCTGACCCCATCTCGCGCGGAGAACCAGGGGAGGCTGGAAAGCAGATCTTCCCGACTTTTACACTCCTGAGGGAGCTAACCGACTGTTTCCTTCATGTTTAGTCTCAACCGAAAACTCACCTCGTCGACCAGTGTCGCCGAGAGGTCTGTGGGTGAGAAACAATCCCCCAACGCTATCTCACCGTGCCCCACGCGTCCTCAAAATTCCTTCCACCCTTTCCAACATTCTCCTTCGTCTTTGCCAACTACTGTCTGCCTCACACATAACCGCCCTGTTTGTTCCCTTCCCAATCCCTCCTCTAAAACTTATCTTGATTCTCACTGTCCACCTGTGTCATCCAACCTCTGTCATTCCTCTTCACGCATCACACGTGCTCGTAAACCCCATGCTGGCCGATCCATCACTCACAATGAACTTCGCCCCCATGTCCCCGCAGCAGACCGCATTTTCTCTTGGCGTACGCCCTTTGGTTCCTGACATTACGACAAAGCCACATGTACGCTACCTGCCCCCCTCGTCAACTCTGCTGTGATGGCTGTCAGGGGAGCCTTAGCTCCTAATACCAAGTCAACATATGCTGCCGGTCCACTCCGCTTCACTCAATTCTGTGACAAGTGGGCTATTTGTGAGGAGGCTTGCATGCCTGCTGATTACCTCCTGCTATGTGCCTTTATTGGTGAATACAAAGGCCTCCACTCTGGCAACACTATCCATTCATGGCTGGCTGGTTTACACAGCTGACATATCATGAATCATGCACCTTGGTATGGTGATGACAGTTGGGTCCATCTGGCTCGCATTTCCGCCAACAAAGAGGGTACAAAGCACAAGCATCCTCTCCGTGCTCCTGTCTCTATCAAGCACCTCTCTTGTTTACGCCGTGCTTTGAATCTCTCTGATCCCTTCCACACCGCCGTCTGGGCTGTCACCCTCGTTACCTTTTTCGGTTGTCGTCGTCTGGGTGAAACTACCCTCACTGTTGCCAGGGCACTTGACCCAAAGTTCCATGTCCTGTGCTCTATGAAGTATGCCTCTTCTTTTGCCACTCTCTATCTTCTCCTTTTTTCTTACTATTTCCTAGAATTTCATTTCGTTCCCTGTGTGATGGTGCACACTCTGCGACCTTTGATATTCCATGGACCAAAACCACAAGAGAGCTTGGGGCTACTGTCATCCTTACTGCTCGTCGCGATGGCAACCCCCTTTGTCCTGTTGCTGCCTTCAAGAACCATCTTGAAGTCAACTCCTCGGTCCCACCTTCCTCAACCCTTTTTCAAGCTTACACTTCACCCTCTGGCGAACCCAAGAACCTCCTCAAGGATGAATTTCTCAGCTTCGTCACCAACATCTGGTCCTCTGCCATGCTCGCCCATGTTCTGGGCCACAGCTTCCGCATTAGCAGTGCTGTTGAGTTGTTGCTTGCAGGGGTTTCCCCTGAAATCGTCGCTGCAACTGGGGGATGGACATCCCTTGCTTTTTTACTTTATTGGTGCCGTATGGATGAGATCCTGCCCATGTCCACCTCAAAAGCTTATAATAAAGCACACCTTGACCGTCTTGCTTCTATTTTTGAAGAGTTTCATATTTCTCACAAAATTCCTTCTTCCTTACTTGACAACTCCTCCCCTTAAAACTTGTAACTGTTTTTAGCACATTGTCTACTTTACTGCCCACCCCTCTGAATATTATTTACAACTTAACCCTTTTCTCCGAGTGACACTCAATTGGGTTGTCCACCTGGCTCCTTGCCTCACCAACCTGCTGGCGTGAGCTTACACTCGGGTTGGCACAGCCAGTTGGCTTGGCAAGCACAATTGAGCTCTTTGAATGCTCAGACCTTGTTCGCACACCTTTCATTCCGGACAGGGTCTTTGCAAAACCTGAAAATTTGTGTGCACGAATTTCTTGGACATCTTCTCTGGATACTATGCAGCAGTTATCTTATTCTGTGATGAGTAAGCATGAGGCACGAGTGCAAAACTCATCTTAGGATAAGATAATGTCTGTGTCAGAACCAGACATCTCACTCAGGTGTAGGTACTAATATATGTCTTTGTTTCTGGGAGGCACTCCCATCACTTTGATTCTGGTTCTGACGCTAAGAAAACCTTTCTCGGACATCTCACAGAATTTTTGACCCCACCCACCATCCCTTAGCGTTCAAACAGCCAGTTGGCTTGGCAAGCACAATTGAGCTCTTTGAACGCTCAGACCTTGTTTGCACACCTTTGATTCCGGACAACGATACCAATACCCCAAGAAGTGGAGGCATCGACATATAGACCCAGATCCTGAAGGGGACCACGAGGGCACAGAGTATGGGAGGCACCGCCTGCACTAAGCCTCTGGAGCCACCAGGAGAGGTCTGTCATCATAGAATGGGGGGGATATTTAGCAGAAAGTTCGTTGTTATGGAAAGAAGAGGCGAAGTTGGAGAGAGAGGGCAAGTGAGAACGTCCATCCATGTACATGAAGGCGACATGACAGAGGGAGCCATGAATTTTTTCAACATGTATGGGTATGAGGAATGCGAGGCTGCACGATATCGGTGGGAGCAGCAGGCACGGTACCGGTAGGAGCGGTTAATGAGTTGGTTGAAACGTCGGCCATTGGGAGAAAGCATCAAAAATTCTGTGAGATGTCTGAGAAAGGTTTTCTTAGCGTCAGAACCAGAATCAAAGTGATGGGAGTGCCTTCCAGAAACGAAGACATATATTAGTACCTACACCTGAGTGAGATGTCTGGTTCTGACGCAGACATTATCTTATCCTAAGATGAGTTTTGCACTCATGCCTCACGCTTACTCATCATGGAACTGCCTAAGTACAATTATTTCACTCGATTTAAGGTACTGAATGTTAAATTCGATAAATTGCACCCATCAGCGGATTCCATTTTCCATGAGAAATCACTTTCCTCTAGCCCCTCCTACCCTGACTTCCATCCCTTTCCTCTCGCCTCCATCTCTCTCGACCCCCTCTTTGCTGTGGCCAACCCTTCTAGGCAACACACTCAACACCAGGCCACACACTCAACACTATGCAATGTGCTTGACACTACACCATGCACTTGACACTACACGACGCACTTGACACTATGTGACGTGCTTGATGTTACGTGTTCCTCAACATGCTCGACATTACACGACGTGATTGACACTATGCCATGCACTTGACACTATGCCATGCGGATCTTGGCTCCCATCACGTTCTCGCCTCCAAGCGCTCGAACATGATGTTGCAATGGGAAATGATGTGCCGCAACACACATCGGGCAGTGGGGATTAGCTGGAACACAGGAGAAGGGTTGTGAGGTGGGGTTCTACAAGGTATGTCTGCATGATACAATGCCTTCACTGATATCATGTACTTTCAATGGTCTTAACTGTCTGCGCGCACAACAGTGTTTTCATTGCCACCCAGGCTACCATCACCCACTCTCTCTCCACACCCATCATTACCCCGCTTTTCCGTGTTTGTCCCATCAACAGTCACGTTCATCATAATGTTGCCTGAAGTTCAACACCATTGTGCCGACTCTGCCATGCCTCACCCAACACCCGATGTGACATTTAGGACTCCCGCGCTCTCCTCTTGAAGACCTCATCAATCTTGGGAAATGGAAGGCCAGGTTTAGTTTTAAAACTTCTTTTTTTGCCCCCCTAGTATACTACATCTCATGTAAATATTATTACCTGCAATGACATGGGCATTACATGAATTTAAGGCCAAAATGATGGAACAAAAACATACAGCCAATGTGATATAGCAGAGGGTTAGGTCCCTGAGCTGAAAGACCCTTAAATCGGGTGCAGGGGGTAGGCCCTGATAGGCCAGCTCATGGAAATGCACCTTAAATTGAGCTGGCTGGCATCACAGGGCATTAAATCCACTAAATTGAACTTGATTTAAGCTAAATGAATCACATAAGCACTTATGTCGACTTATGTGTGCTTTTCTGACTTATTTTCAGTCTCTTGCAGCAAACCACCTTCCAAATATCTGTTCTGAAGAACAAAAAAAGCAGTGAACATGTAGCAGCAGGTACATTCAAGGTATTCTACAAATTTTGTATTTTTCCCAAGAATTCAACAGCACCCAGGCTCCAATCAAGGACACGCTGCAAGGTCCATTTTGGACAAGACTGCATGTTTGCCTGGGGGAAAGCCAGAACTGAGAAAAAATTTGTATTTTGACATATAATAAATACAAATAGTGTACTACAAGCGAAATTTCGGGAGGGGACCAAGCAGTGGGACGAAGTGGCAGGGGAGGAGGAAAGGAGGGAGGAGGACGCGATGTGCCAGGTCACGTGGTCACGTGCACCTTCCGAAAGCGGTAGGGATCCGGGAGATCCCGTTAAATCGGCCCACATAAGTCACTTTATCCATACCAATTTACAGGGGTACCGTAAATTCTGTAAAATTGCCTTTGGCCGGATTCTTCGCTTAACGTCCCTGGCGGCCCATCAATCTAGTAACCTAACCACTTGTCTGCGCAGGTCTGCGCTTGGTCTAGCTATCACTCGTTGCCGCCTGCACATTCCCCACTTGTCGTCCACCAGTCCCCTACTCATTTCCGCTGCCAAACACAGGTGCAGTGGCGCCCCTCCATCGCCTTGAAACCGCCTTCCAGGCCCTGCCCAGTTGACTGAGGACACCAAGGCACTACGACGACAGATAAGGCCCAAGCCACCACCATTAATGGATAGGGGGGGTCTGAAAAGGAGACCCAATCCTTTTAAATGAACAATGGTATGTGATTCATTCTGTCTACACTCTCAAACTCGCATTGATCCTTTATCAGCCTCAAAATGGACTTATCCCAAGCCTGGTTCTCCAACAAACCCCCCTCAACTGTGTCGGACAAGCCAGCTTCCATTACCCCTCATCTCCATCTCATACGCTGTGAGGCAAGTAACGATGTCCTCCTTTCTTCATGCTGTATGAGTTCCATTCCTCCCTGGTGACAGCAGTGCAGTTCCATGGTTGTCTGCTCTCCCCCCTCTTTCGTAGCCACGCCGCACACTTCCCTGAGCTCATTTCGTCATTTCATTCACTAATTTAAACTGACATTGTCATGAACAGGACTCCAAGAAATCCCTCTTCATCAAATAGGGCCTCGACCAGATCATCGCATTTGGCCAAGAAAGCTGTGCTCATCGTCACTGCACATGACGTCGACCCCATTGAGCTTGTTGTCTTCCTCCCTGACCTGTGCTGCAAAATAGGTGTCCCTTCTGTCATGCTGAAGGGTAAAGCTTGTTTCGGAACAGTTCTGCACAGGAATGAAGAGTGAGGATCAGAGGGAGCTTGCTATGCTTGTTAGTGCTGCCAAGGCTAACTTGTGAGTTTGTGTCATTCTTGTTGTGATCGTGGGGTGCTGATGGCATTTGGTTAGCTCAGACAAGTGTGAGGAGCAGCGCCGTGTGTAGGGTAGTGGACCCGGATGCTTAGGAAACGCGCCAGGGCTGCTGGGCAGAGTATGACTGCTGCTTCGCTTGGGAAGCTCTGAGTGTTCCGTGGGGACATTTTGAGTGGGTCCCGAGGCGGCATGCTTTACCTGTATTGTCATGTTCATATGCATTAAGGTTACTATGTGGTTCTTCATGTTGTGTTCTAGTGTCGTGTAGTTTAGAATCCTTACTAAATAATCTAATATCGGTGTGCCAAGCTTCTGAATGGGCATTTTAAGGGAGATCTACAATGCACTTCAGATTTTACAGGGTCGGAATGCTTGGCCAGAGGGTTGGTTACTCACTGGAAATCGGGGTTCTGGAGCATGCCCTAGCATGCCAGCTCACCGTAAATCAATCACTAGGGTCCAGCTTGCTGTAATTTCAACCATTCGGCTCCTGGACCGCACCAGCTCACTGTAAATCCCTGTAAATTGAACCCGATTTACTGTAAAGTCTGAGTGGGTAAGTTCTTACGGCTTCTTACCCTACTTACCCACCTTACTTACCTGTTGGTTTCCTTTGTGTCAATTCCTGTCTGCACCTGTATTCATAACACATCCTCCTTCAGACAAAAAAAGCCTTGAAAAATGCATATATACTGTTCAGGGCCACAAGGACTAACAATGATTAATCGATGGCCCACCTCACCAGAAAATATAATAACAGATGCGACGCAACGCGTTGCTTCTATTTGGTGTGCACGTACATGTGTTCTATCAACAAGTGCACCGACCAGCGCTCAACGGAAGACCATTAGTGTATTTGTAGTTCCATGTATTGATTAATGCTACCTATCTTAATTTCTAGTCCATGCTTTCAATATTGTATAGTATCCTATTTGGCTATTGGAAGAACAAGATAAAAATCAAAAGTGACACAAAACCAATGGCATTCAATAGGGAACGGTGAGGGCTATATTGATGGAGAGCTCTTTAACTTGGGCCAAAAAGAAAGAGGGTGTGTTGCTGCACAGAGGCGCACGTCCTTTCAATGTTCTGATTGATTGATTGATTCGAAGTACACAACACATGTTATTTATGTAACTACAAGTAGACAAAAGGGTGGCAGATTAAAGAATGCAGCCGACGATCTCCTCCGTTCCAAGCTCCCAGGCCAAGGAACAGACCAGGTCCGCACGCCGCGCCCATCGCCGGCAAGGTAAGAGGGCAGGAAGAGGGCAGGCAGCATCGTATGACGAGCGGGCACCCGACGCGCGGCTATTTGGCTGCAGGGCGGGGAGCCGTCACAAAGAATGACGTTGTTGCAATGGGAAATGAAAGGATGAAGACCTGTCAACAGCGACAGCGCCTTGACAGACTTGACAGCGTGTTTGAAGGCGGTGGTCTAGAATGCCCCCCGTGTGCCTAGTTAGGTTGACATAAGCAACGTCAAATTTTTTCTAAGGCAAACAGCAACATTTTTACAAGGTTTTTCTTGCTACACTTATTCATTTTCCGTGACATATTGGGGACAACAACTACTGCATAAATTATATGGTATGAGATATCTACATATATCTACAACACACAAGGGTTGGTGTTTGTGCACACCCCAAACATACCCCAGGGAATCTTGTTGTATCCGCCGCACGAGCTCATCAGCATGCCGTGCCATGGTCCACATCAACACAAACAATAAGTAGAAGGGGTGGTATCAGATTTAAAACAAGGGGAGGGGAGGGGGGCATACAGAATCACATACACGGTTCTACCTAACATCCCCATCGCCTGCACTCTACCCATTGGCCAATAAAGGCACGGCACAATGCGATCGTGTTTGGGCATGTTGCCGTGTGTCGGGTCTCCTGTGTCTGGGCATTTTCGCACTATGTGTCGGTCACATACCATCGTTTGGTTGGTTGCATGTCGCGTCGCATTTGGGTGTGTTGCCGTCACGTCTCTTGTGTCGCGTCTCTTGTGTCTATGTGTCAGTCACATACAGTCGATGTCAGTTGTTTGGTTGGTTGCATGTTGCGTCAAGTTGCGTTTGGGCACGTTGCCGTCGCATCTATTGTGTCGCTCTCTGGTGTCTAGGCATTTTCGCGTCCATACGCGGCAAGGACGTCATGTGGATGCCGCATCAACGAGGCCGAGGGGGGTATCAACGAGGGAGGCTGGGCAGGAATGGGCGTCAGGACCAAACAGATTTCAAAAGCTGTTTGGCAACTGTTGCAATGCTTTGGCTTATTTGGACATCATCACGTCAATCACAGTGACGGCTGACATGACACTGACAGGGAAGTTCCCGAAGGTCTAAGCCGAAGGCTTCTGAGACTACTATCACGTGCCTAGTTTTGCAAGTCACCTAGTTTTGCAAATCAGTCTCTAACTTTACAACAAATACGATCTACACTCTGAAAATATTTGAGGGGGTGTATATTTATGTATCAAGTGCGACTCTATTTTTTAATTTGAAGAAACCAAATGGCAACATGCCACAGGCTGCAATATATACCAAAATCCTACACTTCCCCACCATGTTGCCTGCATAAGATATTCTATTCCCAACAGAGAGCTCTCATTCTTTTTAAGGATTGAGCTACAGATATATAGTAAACATTCCATAGCTTTTTGAGAGCATCTGTGCTGTCCTTAGATGAACAAGGCATTCTGACAGTCGAGCGTGACAAGTTGAAGCAAGCACTTCAAACTCCGATGTGTGCTCGACAAGAATTCGCGCTGCATCAGGTTCACATTCAATCTCCGAATGATGCAACGAGGCGCACGACTGAAGCTTCTTGCGTGACATAGGCGTGACGAGATTTGCAAAGCTAAGTGACTTTCTCTTTTGCATCGGCACCTCACTTAACCACCTCAGTTAAATACGAAAAAACCACCCTCTTAAAGCCAGAGATCAGGCCTTTCCATTGGTAAAAGAAATGAGAAGAACGGTTCATTTCTTAGAGTGCTGTGGAGCTTTGATCTAAATATTTGCAAAACAGGGTCAGTGATACAGTTGTGGACAAGCAAAGCCCACCAATTGCTTTTCTCACCAAAAACTCGATGAAATTGCGAGATTCTTTCAGAATCTTGCTCAGTTTTTCAAAAGACGTCGAAAACACCCCCTCCGAAGTTTTTCCCACAAGTAATTAGTAATTGCCAAATTTTTAGGGTCAAGAATCGCAAATGTAATGTACAAAATTCAGTTGAGAGCTGTATCTAAATGCATCGTTGCAGTCCTTGAAACGCTTCAGTGCCCTTTTTGCTTTCGCACAGCCCACTGGGCAGCCTCCCCAGTCAATCTGATGTGATAAGCCAACATCCACTGCCATGATCGGTTGATAAACGGCCAGATCACCTCAGCAGGACAAGCATTTAGTGCTTCTGAGGTGGCATTGACTTTCTTCTTAGGCAGCATTAGTCAAATTCAAGATTTTATTGTGGGCCAACCACTTGATGAAACCCTTTGAAACGCAGTGGACACGCTCCATCTACACCGCCAAATGACAGGCATGTGAGAAAAACCTGAGAGTCAAACCCTGTGTGGCATGTTTTCCCACCTGTCAGGCAATAATTATCTGAGTCCACACCAGGATCGAAATCCGACTAATAGCAGGGTGTGCCCAGGTCGATCTTGGCACTACCTGTCTGGGGCAGCTGGGGACCAGCTGGCAGCCCAGCCTATGTAAATTCACTATATTTTCAATATTTCTCCCTGGCCATATTTGTACTAGGTGTTCATGTTCTTATTTAGTCCATAAAATACAAGGGGCAAGGAGGAGGATGATGTTGGCCACATTTTCATAAGCAAGGATTATAAACAGGCTGCATAGTACAAAGGTATAGGGTGTATGGAAGGATGTGAGAAATGAGGCAGCTCCAATTACTACCTGTGTCTGCTCTTCCATTCAAAAAACATTCCCCCACCTGACCACCCTTTGCGCTGTCCGCCGAATGCGCAACCACAAACAAGGCGCGTCAAAGCGGAGCCTCTGGCTCGTTGAATGAGAGGAGGGTAGCGGAGGGCGGATACCACATTGAGACGTTGTCTGGAGAGCCAAGCTTGGGTTTGATGATGGTGATAGGCGTGCGTCTACTGCAGCTGCCGCTACATGGCACAATGCGAAAGTGAACCTGTCCAGGAGAGTCAGTATTAGCAAGTGGCCACTTGTCGGGGAGGAACTACAAAGGGGCAATGGGCAGGAACAAAAGCCCAGAACAGTGACAGGTGGCGACCGCGCACAGACACACGGGTGGGTAACAAGGACAACCAACGGAACAACATGAGGAGGATTACATGGGGCGCAGACCACTTGATAGTGGAACACAGATGAAAACAAGAAATAATGAGGGGAGCAAGCAAGCAACTGGGCGAGAGACGGTTGTGGTGGAGAGGAAGGTGAGTTTGGTTCTGGTTGAAGTTTGGAAATAACCAAACATAGGGCGGAGTTTAAACGACTTGGGGAAATTTTGGAGAGTTTCTCGCATGGGCCTTTTCATGTTGAGCTCAGGATTCCATGTCTTTTCTACCTGTAAGAACTTGGAAGTGCTCAATGTATCATTTTATTATCTTACTATGAATAATTTGTATCTCAAGTACATCATTTCGTCGCCCGAAGAAAATTGGCGGTACAGGTCTTCCTGAGCAGAGTTGAAAACCTGTGGGTCAGGTGTCGAGCCGCTGGCTCTAACATTTACGCCCCAAGCTCCGACACACCTGCCCTCCATGCCGGGGCGACCTCCATCAGTAATCTGTCAAGCGGAGATTCATGCCAGATGCCATCAGCATTTTGAACAAATGGTGGTGTATCGAAAGGAAGCGATTGCGCATTTTTTCGGATTTTTCCATTTCCTTTTAAGGGTTTTTGCCAAAATTTCAGGGACCATTTCCTTAAATAGACATTTTCTCAAGAACTGCTCGATAAATCTCTTTGAAATTTGACTGGGAACTTCAGCTAACTAATATGCATCATTTCAGATACTCAAAAAGGAAGTGCTATGTCAGCCATTTTTTTAGTGGGCTTTGCTTGTCCACGACTGTAGTACGTCATTCTTTGTGACGGCTGTATTATCCCGGTGGAATCCCAAGCGCACGTGATGAGATCTCGGTAAATTCTCAGTATTAAGTATGTAGGTGCGGTCTGATTCTTATCGTACTACCCATACCCAACCCCAGCCAACGCCCTATGAATTATGCCACCAACACTCCAACCACTGCCATCCTTAGATGCCCTGAATGTCGTCGAGCAGAATGCTGCCGAACGAATACCAGCAGAAATCCTCATCGATATTTTCACCTATATCCGCCCCGTGTATAAATGCTCGCGGCACCGCTGGATCCGATCTGATACGCCATCCTATAAAGTCGCACTCGCTCGATTTGCTCGTCTCCGGCTCGTCAGTCGCTTCTGGAACCAGACCATTACACCAGTCATTCATAGCGAAGCCGTCATCTCCACCTTACCCATTGAAGCATTGCTGAAAAGCCTGAAATTTCTTGACCACGGAGCCGAGCACATCAAATCTTTGATACTTGTCGACGACACCGTTTTCTATAACACTGGGAAGCCCGGGATATCGAGGGAAGCTAAAGAATTGCTTGCACAAAGTTTGTCATCTAAATGCTCTTCATCCAACATACAGACAATGGAATGTTATGGCATATCTCATGCATTCCTCAAATGGGCATGGATTCCAAAGACCCTGCCGAACTTGCCGTCGACCACGAAGAACCTTGTTCTTCGACGAGTCTCTACACCCACGCTATCACACGCGTTGATTAGTCTGGGCCGTTCTATTCAACGCTTAGAAGTACACTCTTGGTATATTCCCCCAGAATTGAGATATGGCCCCTTTCATCTACCGACTGAGATGCCATTGCTCCAGGATATCACCCTGGTAAACGGGAGTCCTTCTCCAATGGAGATCCAAAAACTCTTCAGTCGGGTTGGAAACACCAGAAAGAGCGCTAGCCGGCACAACTTTCCTCTACGTTCCTTGACATTGAAAAATGTTGCGACAATTGGCGTTGAGGAAACGCTGTCTATCCTTCGCACAAATTCCATCGGCAAAAACATTGTTTCTCTTTTTCTTGAGCCACCTCTTTTTCTTCAGCCACCTCGCCAATATTGGCCAACCGCATACCCAATCGCCATCGTCAAGGAATGTCCATCTCTTGTCAAATTCTCTTACTTATTTCCAATCAAGAAAGACCTTTTCGTCCATCTCCCTCCAACCCTTCGCCATTTGCATCTAGCGATAATTTTCAACCAACACCGCTTTCCAATGTCAAGTGGAAGGGAAGACAGTCTCATCGGTAACGCAGCAGGGTTTGCCGAGGCAGTAGAAGTTCGTCAATACTCTCTTGAGAAGCTTCAGATTTCCACATGCCACGAATACCGTCAATACCGCCAGTCTTCGAGTTACAGAGACAGCACAACTTCTGGTCAACATTCGGCGCTCCAAGAAGCGTGCGATAGTGCAGGGGTGACTTTGCTATGGACTGAATACGAGGAGTAGATCCGGAAGTATGATTCTTTGACTCGATGATCTCCAACGTATCTCGGCCTATTGTACTCGTGTTGTTGGAGTGAGGTGGTGGCTGCAAGTCGCTGGCATTAGGTGTCAATATCAAAAACAGCCTTGAAACAACCTCAGGCTGATCCTTAAAATTCAATGTGGTCGTTACAGGGTCACTTTAGCCTCTGCATATTTCCTCTCATAACCCATGGAGCACATAGAATTTTACATGTGACTAGGAGGGAAACATATACTTATGTACTATATCCGCAAATTTTATTCTGGGTGTTACAGGTACCTCTGCACAAAATGGCCGGCCTGCGCGTTATAATGCCCACTTTGGGCTACTTGGTCAGGAGGGAAAGAGCATAGAGGCTTTTTTCGTTTTGCCGTACAGATTAAAAAAGGAGGGAATAAGTAAAGCCGGATGTCGATACCTATAACTTAGTAGCTCTCTAGATCTTCTCCAAGTGTGTGCCCACAATCCTACTGTGTTTGTAAACTTAAGTTGACCGTTTTTCGAAGTAGAAGGCTACGTTGCAAGGGGGTAGGTATTCCGAGGCGAGGGTACATATATAGTCATAGTGATGAATACGCAAAAGTTATGTAGTTTTGACTCCAAGTACTACGCACTAACACTTTCCGTCACTGGCTCAGCTATCGCTCCCGCTAAACCTGTGGGTTGGCCGTGATATAGTTTAACATAGTAAGGATTTCGGCTTGATCATTCACGATATCGTACTCCTGGGAGACCGGAAGGGGGATCTGCGGTTGCTGAGTGAGGAACGCTACATTGCCCGCCGCATTGATTCCCATAGGCTGAACATGCCACAAGGAGTTTTTCACCCATTTCCAGAACATGCAAGTTCCGCCTTTTGCCGCAATAAGGTAACACCATCCTCCCCCTCCCTGAACTTGTTGCGCATATCCGTCGAGCTGGTTGAGCGTATTCTGGTAGTTCATGCCATTCCCAGCTTTTCCCTCGAAGATGATCTGCCACTTCACAGTTGGCGGAATGACGTGATTGTTGCGGGTAACAAGCAGATCGGTGAATCCATGGTTCAGGTGGACCTCGGGATTAATGGAATAGTTAAGAGTTCGAATTTGCGCCTGAAAATGTGTATTTAGGATGCTGAACAAGAAACAAGTGTTGTCAGCATTTTCGGTAAAGAAGGCTATCGTGGCACTCACGAGCTCCAGATGCCATTCACAAAACCCTCTTCATTTGCATTTGCTTGCACCCAGTTGGCATAGGCATTCGCGTTCGCGAGAGGAAGAAGCGGCATGTCACACAGAACTCTTCTGGGGGATGGAAAAGACGTTTACAGGTACCCAACCCGTTAAATATACTTATTTATCGATCCATCTGTCAGGTCACTGTGCTTTATTGCATGCACATCCCTGACGAGTGTCATTCCATCAGACCAGAGGGAAAATTCAAATGAGGTACGAACCAATAAATGAAACGCACTTTTGTTCCTCATATGTCGCACACGTCGCTAGAAGAATCTTGCGCTTCGGTTCCCATGTATGGTTTACCTGTGGTGCCAGATCCAACTTCGAATCCTCAGCCAAGCTACACTGCTCGAGGATGTACGGCAAGCGCAATTCGAACGGATCCTCTCAACTCCACTGCTCGCACCTGGTGAGGTACGGCAAGTGAAGTTAGAACGGTGCATGATGACAGATGCGCACCAGGGGATCGCGAACTCCCCTGACGGCCTGTTTACCGACCTTGTGGAACCTCCGGGTCCTTTCCAGAATGCGAGAGACACTGGCATCCGTATTGAATCTAACGAACTATACCTGATTCAAATAGTATATTGGGCGAGTGACCAACCCTTGCGAGCGTACGACTTTGAAGTCTTCCCAGTTAGCTTCGCTTGCTTCCAATTGTAAATTTTGGACACTAACCACATATACATAATCCTACACCTTTCGTTGGTCGATTTTACGCATATGTTGGAGCTAAGTACAGCTAACGAGAACCTGGATTCGCTCTTCAACAACCAACATGAAAATGTCAGGAGTTGAATGAATCAATAGGCACAGATAGGCACCAGAAGAACGTAGAATTCGACCTGGCTGCTGGCAGCATATATGCAAATGGTGTCGGCGAAAAGACAACGCCGGAGTTGAAGCCAAGAACAAGGGGAATTCACAAGAGAAATCCAAGAAACCACTTGCCCGTCGGGTCGTGCGAATGTGGCTAAGATGTCATCAATTGAATATTAATTGCTGATAAGATTGGTTTGACCAATGTTGGATCACTTAAGCAGATTGCATGCCCTGGTATTGTAGAGAGAAATGGTCGCTGGTTGGACTAGACTTTGTAATAAAATAACATTGTGATCACCTCGTCAGTGACTTCACAGTATGTACTAGTCACTTTGAGACTTGAAAACGTACTGATTTGAGTATGTAGGCAGGTGCCGTCTGATTCTTATCGTAACGATCCACCCAACCCACAAGATACCAAACGCCGCCCTCCTATGAACTACGCCACCGACCCTCCAACCACTCTTCCAAATTCTCTCTGCTTAGATTCTCTGAATTTCGTCGAGCAGAATGCTGCCGAACGAATCCCAGCAGAAATCCTCATCGACATTTTCACCTACATCCGCCCCGTGTTTAAACCCGCGAAGCAGAGGAGCAAGATCGAATCCGATAAATCATCCTACCAAGTCGCACTTGCTCAATTTGCTGATCTCCGGCTCATCAGTCGCTTCTGGAACCACCAGTCATTCATAGCGAAGCCGTCATCTTCACCCTACCCATTGAAGCTTTGCAGAAAAGCCTGAAATTTCTCGACCATGGAGCCGAGCACATCAAATCTTTAATCCTTATCGACGACACCGCTCTTTTGCATCCCTATCCCCCTATCATCTTAAAGCCCGAAATATTGAAGGAGGCTAGAAAATTGCTTGCCGAGAGTTTATCGTCTAAATGCTCTTCATCCAACATACAAACATTGGAATGCCATGACAGATCTCATGCATTCATCAAGCGGGAATGGGTTCCGAAGACCTTGCCAAATTTGACGTCGACCACGAAGAACCTTATCTTTCGACGAGTCTCCACACCCACGCTATCACATGCGTTGGTTAGCCTGGGTCGTTCTATTCAACACTTAGAGGTCCAATCTTGGTATTCTCCCCCAGAATCGAGAAACGGCCGCTTTCATCTACCGGCTGAAATGCCATTGCTCCAGGATATCGCCCTGGTATCCGGAAATCCTCCTCAAACGGAGATCCAAAAACTCTTTAGTCGGGTTGGCAACACCAGGACGGGCACAACCGTTCGACACATTCCTCTACGTTCCTTGACATTGAGAAATGTTGAGACAATTGGCGTTGAGGGAACGTTGACTGTCCTTCGCACAAATTTCATCGGCAAAAACCTTGTTTCTCTTGTAATTGAGCCACCCAGCTACCAGTTTTGGCCAACCGCATACCCAATCGCCATCGTCAAGGAATGTCCGTCTCTTGTCAAATTCTCTTACTTTTATGTAATCAAGAAAGACCTTTTCGAC
This sequence comes from Laccaria bicolor S238N-H82, assembly GCF_000143565.1. Classification (NCBI taxonomy): domain Eukaryota; kingdom Fungi; phylum Basidiomycota; class Agaricomycetes; order Agaricales; family Hydnangiaceae; genus Laccaria; species Laccaria bicolor. The sequence goes on along the minus strand of NW_001889944.1, from coordinate 200,255 downwards.
CATCTCCCTCCAACCCTTCGCCATCTGCATCTAGCAATAATCTACAACCAATGGATCAGGGAAAAGGAAGACGGTCTCATTGCTGGCGCAGCAGGGTATGCCGAAGCAGTAAGAGTTCGCCATTACTCTCTTGAGAAGCTCCAGATTTCCACTTGCCATGAATACCGTCGATCTACGAGAATTTCGAGCAATTCTGGTCAACATCGGCTACTCCAAGAAGCGTGCGATAGTGCAGGGGTGACTTTGCTATGGACCGAATACGAGGAGTAGATCCTAGGTAGATCCTGCCGAAGTATGATACTTTTGACTCGATGATCTTCAATGTATCTCGGCTTATTGTACTCGTGTCGTTGGGGAGCTGGCGGCTGCACAGGCATCAGGTCAAGGCTGCTGAAAGGTCGACAGTCCAGTGGTCCGTTGATTGTTGACGTTCTAGGCTTTCAGCTCTTTTCGTTGCCCTTCAAGGCTTCAACCCCCATTTCTGTCGGAGTCGCCCACGAGATTCAATGGCCTACATGGTCCTCTGCCCATGGGCCTTGGAACCTATGGTCGCATATGACGCGCCTGCCCGTCCCACAGGCCTCAGCAGGCACATAAGTACGTCAAACCAGCCCTGCGTCAAGAAGTACTCGTACGCCGGGGTCCCATGTTAGAATGACGGTGTCAAATTGACGTTACATTGAATCGGATGGTCAGACGATGTACATACAGCCACTAGTAGCTATGTTGCAATGATCTGCAATGATAGGCATACGCGGGGTAAGTATCCCGAGGCGAGGGTAAATAGTCGTGGTGATGAATACGCAAAAGGTATGTACTTCCGGTGACTGGCTCAGCTATTGCTGTGGGTTGACCGTGATATAGTTCAACAGAATAATGATCGCGGCTTGATCATTCACGATATCGCACTCCTGGGAGAGTGGAAGGACGATCTGCGGTGCTAGAGTGTTGATCACTACATTGCCTGCATTAATTCGCATAGGCTGAACATGCCACAGGGTGTTCTTCTGATATCTCCAGAACATGCAAGTTCTGCCTCTCGCCGCAATAAGGTAACACCATTATGCGTGTCCTTGAACTTCTTTCGCATAGCCTTCGAGCTGCTCGATCGTCTTCTGGTAATTACCGCCATTCCCAGCTTTTCCCTCGAAGATGATCTGCCACAACACAGTTGGCGGAATAGCGTGATTGTTGTGGGTGACAAGCAGATCGGGGAATCCATGGTTCAGGCGGACCTCAGGATTGATGGAATAGTCAAGAGTTTCAATTTGCACCCGAAAATGAGTATTTAGGATGCTGAACAAGAAACAAGTGTTGTCAGCATTTTCAGAAAAGAAGGCGGGTATCATGGCACTCACGAGTTCCAGATGCCATTCACAAAACCCTCTTCATTTACATTTGCTTGCGCCCAGGCTGCATAGTCCAACGGAACGGCGAGAGGAAGAAGTGGCATGTCGCACAGAACTCTTCTGCGGGATAGAAAAGACATTTGTAGGTACTCAACCCGTTAAATATACTTAATCCATCTGTCAGCTCATTGTGCTTTATTGCATGCACATCCCTAACGAGTTTCATTCCGTCAGACCAGAGAGGAAATGAGGTACAAACCAATAAATGAAACGCTGCTAGACGCTGCTTTGTTCCTAGTATGTCGCATACGTCCCTAGAAGAATACCGCGCTTCGGTTCCCGTGTATGGTTTACCTGGCGTGCCAGATACAGCTTCAAATCCTCAGCCGCGCTACACTGCTCGCAGCTAATGTACGGCAAGCGCAATTTGAACGGATCCTCTCAATTCCAATGCTCGCACCCGGTGAGGTACGACAAGTGAAGTTCAAACGGTGCATGATGACAGAAGCGCACCAGGGGATGGCGAACTCCCCTGACCGCCTGTTTGCCGGCCTTGTGGAACCGCCGGCTCCTTTCCAGAATACGAGGGACACGGGCATCCGTATTGACTCTAACAAATATACTTGGTTTGAGTATATTCGGCGAGTGACCAACCTTGCGAGCGTACGACTTCGAAGTCATCCCAGTTAGCTTCACTTGCTTCCAATTGTAATTTTGGACACTAACCACATATACATAATCCTACACCTTTCGTTGGTCAACTTTACGCATATGTTTGAGCTAAGGATAGCTTTGTAACGAGAACCCTCGAGAACCTGGATTCGGTCTTCAGCAACTTAGCGACAGGCACAGACAGGGTACAGATAGGCACCAGAAGAACGTAGAGCTTGACCTAGCTGCTGGCTGCATAAATGGTGTCGACGAAAAGACAACGACGGAGTGGAAGCCAAGAACAAGGGCACCAAAAAATCCAAGAAATCGACATTTACCGTCAGGTCGTGCGAATGTGCGGCTGATAAGTAAGATTGGCCTGACCAATGCCAGATCACCATAGCAGATTGCATACCTAGTATTTCCTGTGGGGAGCAATGGTCGCTGGGAAGTGGTGGTGAAATAACATTGTGATCAGGCTTAGTCAGGTGTGTGCACTTCGACTCGAAAACGTACTGAGGTAGATTCTTATCGTAACGTTCCACCCAACCCACAAGAACCAAGACACCAAACGCCGCCTATGAATCATGTCGCCGACCCTCCAATCACTCTGCTAGATTCTCTCTGCTTAGATCCACTTGAGCAGAATCCTGCCGAACGAATCCCAGCAGAAATCCTCATCGATATTTTCACCTATATCCGACCCGTGTTCGAACGCACGAAGCAGCGGAGCAAGATCGAATCCAATAAATTGTCGTATCAAGTCGCACTTGTTCAATTTGCTGATCTCCGGCTCGTCAGTCGCTTCTGGAACGAGACCATCACACCAGTCATCCATAGCGAAGCCGTTATCTTCACCCTACCCATTGAAGCTTTGCAAAAAAGCCTGAAATTTCTCGACCATGGAGCCGAGCACATCAAATCTTTAATCCTTATCGACGACACCGCTCTTTTACATCCCTATCCCCCTATCATTTTTAAGCCCAAAATATTGAAGGAGGCTAGAAAATTGCTTGCCGAGAGTTTATCGTCTAAATGCTCTTCATCCAACATACAAACATTGGAATGCCATGACAGATCTCATGCATTCATCAAGCGGGAATGGGTTGCAAAGACCCTGCCGAACTTGTCGTCGACCACGAAAAACCTCATCTTTCGACGAGTCTCTACACCCATGCTGTCACATGCGTTGGTTAGTTTGGGTCGTTCTATCCAACGCCTAGAAATCCAATCTTGGTATTCTCCCCCAGAAACGAGAAATGGCTGCTTTCATCTACCGACTAAGATGCCATTGCTCCAGGATATCGCCCTGGTATCCGGGAATCCTCCTCAAACGGAGATCCAAAAACTCTTTAGTCGGGTTGGCAACGCCAGAAAGGGCACTACCGTTAGACACGCCGTTCCTCTACGTTCCTTGACATTGAGAAATGTTGAGACACTTGGCATCGAGGGAACGCTGACTATCCTTCGCACAAATTCCATCGGCAAGAACCTTGTTTCTCTTGCAATCGAGCCACCCAGCTACCAATCTTGGCCAACCGCATACGCAATCGCCATCGTCAAGGAATGTCGGGCTCTTGTCAAATTCTCTTACTTCTGTACAGTCAAGAAAGATATTTTCGACCATCTCCCTCCAACCCTTCGCCATTTGCATCTATCGATAATTTTCAACCAACACCGCTCTCCAATCATGTCAGGTGGAAGGGAAGACGGTCTCATTAGTGGTGCAGCAGGGTTTGTCGAAGCAGTAAAAGTTCGCCATTACTCTCTTGAGACGCTCCAGATTTCCACTTGCCATGAATATCGTCGATCTACGAAACTCTCAAGCACTTTTGGCCAACATCTGGTACTCCAAGAAGCGTGCGATAGTGCAGGGGTGACTTTGCTATGGAGTGAATACACCGGGCTATGGAGTGCATACTTCGCCGGTTGAATTTGTAGATGAGTATAGGCATCACAAACTGCTACGAATACAAAGATCCGGAAGTATGATACTTTGACTCGATGATCTACAATTTATCTCGGCCTGTTGTACTCGTGTTAGAGCAAGGTGGTGGCTAGCATTAATTCAAGTCGAGGTCAATATCGAAAACCACCGGATCTTTAGAATTTACAGTAGGTATCGAAGGAGAGGTAAGCTCATCATCCAATTCGATTTCCCACACGGGACTGGTCTCTCTCGTCCGTGAGGGACCGGAGTTTGATGCACTTCCCTTTCCTTTGTCATAGCCAGCACTCGCCGGCGTCGTTGTTAGTCCTGATATAGTTTGTGACTGCGATGTCAGGAGGAACAGAGAACTGGTAGCATTGTTACGGAAAGGCTTATCGAACACATTCTTGACGTTCTTCACTTTGACTTGGCCAAACCCGGGTAGATTCTGGAGTTGGTCAGAAGTGGCTCGGGAAATGTCCGCAAAGCTCTAATGACCGTGAGGTGATCGTCATTTCGAGTAAACTGGACTTAACATACGCCAAATGATGTGCGCAACGTCTCAACATCAGTTTTATTGACTTTGCCGATAGACGTCAATGTCGTGCGCAGAGTCGAGTGGTAGTCTTTGTCAACGCGTTCTTTGATAAGGTCGGGAGGTTTGTGTTCGAATTGTTTGAATGTTGAGAGATAGTGACCGGCTTCATCAAACCTAGAAGTCAAAAGTCAAAAGAAGCGAAAACTCCTGACTGGAAGTACGAACGAGAAGGATACGATGACAGTGACGTTGTTGATTAAACAAACCTGTTGATAGCGGTGAGCTTGGGAATAATTCGGATTGGTTGATATATACTTTCGTGAGCTCACGAATGGAGTCTCGATGTTCCGTCTGCTCTCCAAGCTTCAACGACGTGAAAAAGGGAAAGCTAACTCAGTCTCACTATGTCGCATAGAATTAACAGGATTCGAAGGTTGTAGGAGCGACCCAACCTCTCGATGCGAGCGTGGATATATTCTGGATGAAGACGATGGTATCTCAAGCTGTATGCCGACGTGCAGCCTCATTGAAATTGGTATGCAATAAGGTTCACACCTCAGGAATAAAACACCTGTTGTTCGTCCTACTTGATAGTCTGCAACGATGTCGCCAAACTCTTGTCCAACATTTCGTATGCACTGGAGGACTTGATTTCCCCGCTGAAAAGAGATAAGAGGTAGATCATTGAATATTAGGGTGAAGCGGTACCTGCAGTGGACTAATAATAATGTTGTTTCCGGAGGCTGGGACTACGACGGGTGGTGCATTTGTCGAAGAGGACATGAGCGCGTGACAAAGAAGAACTCGACGCGACGGCATCATCCGGCCCTTACCACATTGTACGCAATCCTGACAGCAAGATGATTCTCACAAATACATAAAGGGGGACGAATTGCTCCACTTCTCGTCCCATGGATAAGTTGCCTATCTACCGCACGGATGCTCCGCGTTCAAAGCCCCGAAGTCGTATCTTCAAGTCCCTCACAGCCGCAGTCTTGCTCGCCGTCGCGTCGCTGGTCTGGTTGGGCAGCACTGTTGACTCGCAAGAGAAAATATCATCGAAGGTCCCTATCAATGCTGCAGAGATAGTCCAGCACTGTCAGCTTCTCGACGTGCAGCCTGGCCCTCCCCAGGACTTCCATCATAGATCCCACTCAGACCGTTTCGTTCCTGGTACACCCCCTACGCTGATAAAAAACGCGACAATTTGGACAGGTCGTGAATCTGGCAATGAGGTTGTCAACGGTGACCTACTGCTGGACAAAGGACTTATTAAAATGATCGGAGGTGTCTACGACACCTCTCTGCTTGATTATCATAATTTGGTGACGATCGAAGCTGGAGGGGCATGGATTACTCCAGGGTGCTCGATCCTCCTTGCTTCATTCCGTAAACCTTGTTGACACGTTGAACTTCAGCATCGTTGACATGCACTCTCATCTGGGAGTAGACAGTGCCCCTGAACTGCGGGGTGCTACTGACACCAATTCTCTCAAGGGTCTTGTTTTGCCATGGCTTCGAAGTCTTGACGGGTTAAATACCCATGACGAGGCTTACAAGCTCTCTGTATCTGGAGGCGTTACAACCGCAAACGTATTGCCGGGTTCTGCTGATGCAATAGGTAACAATTTGTTTTTGGCTGTCGTAAATGATGATACAACCTTCCAGAGTTCAGGTGGTCAAGCCTTCACCATCAAATTGAGACCGACCGCCGAATGGTCATCATCTGCAATGGTCTTGGAACCGCCTTACTCCTTGAATGGAACTCATGTTGATCCCTCATTACCGCCTCGATGGAGGCAAATGAAGTAAGCTAGCTGTTCTTCGTGTTGCGAGATAGTATTCATGACTTTGCCCGCTTTAGGCACGCGTGCGGTAAGTTTCCATCAAAGTCGAAGGCTTTTTTTAAATTTATTTTGCCCTTCTTCGTTGAAAGGTGAAAATCCTAGTAAGGTGTTCTTTATTTTTGATTTTTCCTTGTTCACAGTTGCGTGAAGGCAGGGTTTATTCTGGTACTCGCATGGACACTATTTGGGCGTTCAGACAAGGGTTCGAAACCCCCAATAAAGTCGCTGACAACGTACTGATCGGGTTTTAGGTATGATACAGCTCGCCAGATTAAACAAAAACAGGATGAATATTGCGCGAGGGCATTGGCTGGGCAGTGGGATGGTCTTGGCGCATTTCCGGAGAGTCTTCAGTGGGAAGCACTTATCGATGTTCTCCGCGGTCGTGTCAAGGTGTGTCATGCACTCGTTATATCGATTTCAGCGTATTAAACGGCAACAGGTCCACAATCATTGTTACGAAGCGGTTGACTTAGATGGCATTGTCAGGGTGCGCCTTCCACCTTTTCAGCTCCTCGTTAGATGTACCGTGCTCAAGCCAGAGTAGTTGACGAACGAGTTCAAATTTTCCATTGCGGCGTTCCACCATGCTCACGAGACTTACCTCGTCCCCGATTTAGTGAAAAAGGCATACGGAACGACTCCCGCTGTGGCCTTATTTGCGACCAATGCAAGGTACAAACGTGAGGCATACCGTGGTTCCGAATTCGCTCCGCGCATCTTGACGGATAATGGCCTGAGAGTTGTAATGAAGGTCAATCCGCTAATGAATTTTCTTCCGCGAGTGTCGTCAGCTAACAGTTTTTCATTAGAGTGACCATCCTGTTCTAAACTCGCGTTTCCTACTCAACGAAGCTCAGCAAGCGCATTATTATGGTCTACCTGCTCATCTTGCACTTGCGTCTGTGACGTCAACGCCTGCTGCAGTTTTGGGATACGATCACAGAATCGGATCCATTAGACTAGGTCAGCAGTTTTCTACTTTGAGTTTGGGATGATATTCAGTAATTGTCTTTAGGTTACGATGCTGGTAAGTTTCTTCTGAGTGTCGTCCCCACCACGATGTCAATTGTTGTCAGATATTGTCGTTTGGGACAGTCATCCTCTTGCGCTTGGGGCAACGCCCAAACAAGTATACATCGACGGTGTTGCACAGCTCAAAGCGCCATACGTGGGCGAGAAACCGGCCTATTCCCAGCGAGCACCGAAGACACCCGATTTCGACCGGGAAGCCGAGGAGGCTCTTAAATATGACGGGTTACCGCCACTCTCTCCCAGGAAAGTTAAAAATCTGGTGATTTTCAGCAATGTTGGGAGCCTCTACGTCAAACGTAACGACGGTGTTGAACAAATATTTTCTTCAAACGAGGTCGGGAAATTAGGGGTTGTTGTTGTGGACAACGGCCGCATCACTTGCAGTGGCCTGTTGCCCTCCGCCTGCCCCCTTGCCCAATACGATTCAGCCAATATCCAAGAAATTGATTTGGAAGGAGGTTCTATCTCGTAAGGCAGTTCTTTCTTTTGGTCACAATTAAGATCTCACCACTGGTATTCACAGCCCCGCTCTCGTCAGTTTTGGAAGTCATCTAGGCTTAAATCACATCGACGGCGAGGCGTCGACAAACGATGGAAACGTTATCGATCCGCTCAAGGCTCATGTACCTGATATCTTGGGACAAGGAAGCATCATTAGAGCAGTGGATGGACTTCAATTCTCCACGCGGGATGCGCTGTACGCTCTATTCTCGTACCTTTATACCTTTGCTCAGCACCATTGTCCAGTCTCGCATACCGATCTGGCGTCACAACCGGCGTGACAGCTCCCTCTTCAAACGGGTTTTTGGCTGGCTTGAGCACTGCATTCAACACTGGTCTCCCTCATAAGCTCGTCGAAGGAGCCGTCCTCCAAGACGTGACTGCTCTTCACGTTGCGGTTGGCTTCTCCAGTCCCAGTGTTAGCACCCAAATCGCCGCTTTGCGGTCGCTGCTCCTTGGACAGGGCGTAGGTCAACTGGCATCCTACTTTAAGGATGTTGTCAAGGTTCTTGCTTCTTCTTTTGAAAGGCTATCTTTTCACTTCTGAAGATGTACTTCGTTGCAGGGAAGACTGCCACTAGTTGTGAAGGTGGAAAGCGCAGACATCATAGCTACACTTATCGGCCTCAAAAAGGAGGTGGAAGCCCAAAATGGTGTAGCCATCCAGCTGACACTCGTTGGCGCCAACGAAGCACATCTTCTCGCCCGGGAACTCGGAGAGGCAGGCGTCGGTGTCATCGTAGCTCCACGTCCCTTCCCTGGATCGTGGAAGTCGAGACGAATGTATGTTATAGAGCTGTCTTTCTTTGGACGCGGTTGAACCGCCTTTGCAGCCTGCCTGGTCCCCCCCTCAGCGAAGACAGTGCCACAACCCTGCTCCTTCGCAACAACGTCACTGTTGGTATTGCTGTTGAAGAACAGTGGGCTTCAAGAAATATTCGATTTGATATTGGTTGGGTGAGTTTGAACAAACTTTTCAGATCCACATAATTTGTTAAAGGATGCTATCAAATGTCCCAGACCGCTCTTGAGGCTGATGGAAGGCTTTCAACGTCTGATGCTATCTCTCTGGCGTCAGTCAATCTTGAACAACTTTTGGGTATCAAGACACCCAACACAGATCTTGTCGCCGTCAAGCAGGGTTCTCTGCTTGACTTTGAAGGCAAGATCGTTGGTATTATTTCCCCTCTCAGGGGACTCGTTGATTTGATCTTGTAATCTGAATACCCCCACCGATCTTTCTTGATAAATACATACATGCAAAAAAACAACTGGATAGCAAATTCAAAAACTACAGCATCTAGTAAGGCCTGGCGAGATTATTCGTATGTGTCGTGTCGGATAATGGGTACCGCTGCAAGTTTTCCCTTACAAACTCCTGGACTCCGGGGAGGGCTTGGATGACCATCTTGACTTGCTGGGACTCCTCTGAAATCGGACATGGTCAATACCTCGCATTCTTGATTGAATGACCGACTTACGTATCGGAACCAAAGTCCCGTGTCGTTTTAAGTTGAATGACTTGGCGGAGGGGCCAATGAAGGGGTGATTCTCTGGCAAAATCACAAGAGAGTGCTATATTTCCCAGCTATGTTAGAGCGTGGCGGCAAAGCTCCAAAAGACATTTGCCTTTTTATACCAAGCGCGGATCTCATCAGATGACGGTTGAGGTGCCGTAGGTTGTATTTGGGGTCCGACGATTTGAACAAATGCCTTCACCGACTTAATAACAGATAGAGCTTGCATCAGAGTAAGTGGAACGTCTTCTGGTTGATATCCAGTGATGAACATACCCCGTCGGTCAACGAGTTCAACCAAAGGTTGACAACCAGGACCGTGACCAATAAATACCACCCGAGTCGCGCTGGAAAGCCTGGCAAACCATAAATCGCAAGCGAACAAGGGAAAAGGGAATACTTACTGAATGTAATTGTCCCATAAATATGTAATGATATCTCTCCCGATGTCTTGCGGATTTTTATTTCCTCTCTAGCAGCAAGCTAATGACTTCGTGCAGGAAAAGACGACTTTGTGAACCTACTGTGACAGGCGCTTGGCTCGGTTTTGGATATAAGTTTGCGTCAAGCAACGCATAACCCTCTTTTTTCACCCATGTCACAAGCTTTTTTGAGAAATCAATCTAACAACGGAGTTCTCAGAACATGATCCAATACAGAGTCAAAATGACTTACCAAGTGGGAGCGCTCTAGGTGGACATCGCAAGTGGCGGATGACGCTAATTCTAGTCGCAGATTACCACTACGAGGAATGAGTCAGGAGAGGTACTTGAGCTTGGAGGACGACGCACAATTCGTGAACAAAGACTATTAGTGTTTTGTTTTCGAATATATCTGACCTGCATATGAATGGGTAAGTAAATATGTAACTATGCGTGATTCGATGAAAAAGCGCGACTGACGTGCACATGATTTGTGAAGAGAAGCGCTGCTCGAGTTCCGCACTAATCAAAGGGACTTGCATCATGTCATACTGGGTATATAGGTAGTGTTGCCTGTGTGCTTTGAGGATTTCTGTCACAGCCAAAAGGATCACGATATGAACACAACAACAGGCTAGACTGGAGCAAACCTGGTATCGAGAAGGTTATGTCTTCTAGGCCTGCGACCATTTAGATACAGATATGGATGCTGGAGATTGGACAACTGACCTTCCTGAGGCTCGCATGATTTTGGATCAACGCTCTTCCAATACTTGCTCTGCTCCCTGGCGACTAGCCAAACGGTTTCCGTTGCGGCTTCAGATGCAACGAGAGGCGGAAGCTCGTCGGGAGCTTGCCCCATCAGAATTCTTGCAACAGCTAAGGCAGAATTCGATATTGAGTCCAAGTTGTATCCACCCTGCCATATTTTGTGATTTCAGAGAAGTGTTTCAAATGTACTAGCGTACCTCCAAGGCGACAACTAACCGACCGCCAGCCAATCCAGACAGCATATGCGTCATATGTGCGTACCCCGCAGGAGAAACGAAGCACTCTCCAAGGTCGTCGCCAGCAGCTGCGTCGAAGCCTGCAGAGACTATATATACAGTGGGCGGTTTAGCGATCGCGACGTTGAAGCAAAAGAAATGACACTTGCTTATCACCAGTTCAGGAGCAAACTCCATCGCAATCGGCATAACAACTTTCTGAAAGGCATGAAGGTAGTCGGCGTCTCCCATGCCCGCTTCAGGCCATGGTACGTTGACTGAGCTAAAAAAAAAAAGCTAATCATGAGAGTTTGACACAAGAATTTGGAAACCTACAACCCGAGGCCGGGGCCCTCGCCGCACGACTGCATTCCACCGAAAGGACCACATGGGTAGTAAGTACCTTGCTCATACCGATGTATTGAAACGTAGAGAACGCTGTTATCTTCGTTGAATGCCCTTTGAGTACCATTGCCTGTTTCCGAGGATAAGGTACCTGCAAAGTCTTTTAAAGGGAGGAGAGTTCAATACCGTGATGAACATCCCTGAAATTGACGATGAGCGCGACTCAACAGCATCTATGGTAAAAGTTACAAACCAGTCGAGAATCATAATTTTCTTTATCTTCGTTAGCTGTTGCACGACTCTAGCGGCTACAGCGACGTTGTTAAAGAAACAGAAGCCCATATGCTCATCGGGTTCAGCATGGTGGCCTGGTGGCCGTACGATAGCAAATGTCTTCTTTAATTCACCTCTGGCGACAGCCAAACATGATTCAATCACCCCACCACAGCTTAATAGAGCAGCGCGAGTGGTTCCAGACATAACATACAATGACATTTGTTCATAGTATTCCTCAGAATCGGCGAGTTGCTGATCGGACATGTCTATTTGCGTGCATCTTTGGCATTTTTTTATGACATAGACTGAGGCGAAATAACGCACATTGAATTGCGATAACTTTGTCCCAATGATCGTCGCTATGTACAAGTAAAGCTTCCTCTTTACGAACGGGCCGGATTGGCAACCACTTCATATTTTGAGTAAGTTGGTCGTTTTGTAATGTATTCCATATCCGATCTATGCGAGCTGGCCGTTCTGGATGACCTTGTGGAGAGAAATGGGCCATCATTTCTGTAGAGTATACAAAGCCGACGGTAAGGCCGGGGTGCTTCATGGGGACCGATAATGCACGAGGTCCACGCTGGACCGGTGCAGGAAATTCTCCGTTAGTTTGGGCGGGTTGCTGGTCCACATCCATTGCTTCCGAAGGACCTGCTTCATAGGCCTCCATTTTCTGGACAACTTGCGATCCGGACCAGGACAAGGCCACTGGTTTGTCCCACTGTTTGGGTAAGTGCTATAGGCTTCCACCTATAATAGTTGTAAATATAGACCAAACTTTACGATATTCCGTTAGAGATGGCACTTGCAGGACCATTTGGATTTCTATTTATTACGTCCTTATTCAACCTGAAAGTGACTGGCTATGTGTGATCTTTCGCAATACTAGAAATGTACTTGATGTGGAGGATATACTTAAGATTGGCCAGCAGAGCCATACAACCACAAGCAATGGTCGTGGTGTGCATGTTTTCGATTGCTCATTGCCAACTTGGCCAGCCAGCTAGCGCTGCTCAGATCTCAAAGAAAAAGGCCTTTAGATTATAGGAGACGCATTCGATACATGTCATGCACAGGCGCCATCATGCTCAGCGACAGCACATCATCCATTCCGTGCGTTTCCTTATTAATTTCAGCTTACCCCAGCCTGACCGACCTATTTTAGCTTGATACCACTCTGTACCAGCTTCACACCCTCTCCTTCTTCTTGTCGCCGTCGTTATGGAGTTATCTGTGCCGCATCTTTGCCCAGTTTCAATGCTCAAAGCCGAGGGACCTCGACGCAACCCGATCGTTGCGTTTCTTCTTTGTCATTGTCTTCACGCTCAACCTACCAAGCTTGTGGCTTCATGCGCTCCATCGCCCAGGAGAAGGCAGATCAATTATTCTTGACTTCATTGGAATGTGTACGTCGACTCATGCCTATAAAGATTTCATGCTAAAGGGGTACGACCAGCGTATACGCCGTCGAAACTCTCTCTGTTTTCCCTTGACACACTCATTCTCTTCTTGCAATGGGTCCTTGTCACGATCGCGTACGAGGCGTCGATTTCTCGGCAAATCACAGAGGCCGAGCAAGACATGCTCCTCCCATTTCCCGCATCACCTCTACCATCAGCTCTCCCATCGCCCATTACCTCTACACCGTCATCACCCATTTCTGGCAGATTGCCTGATCATACGAAAACGATATATCCCCCAAACACTCCACCAGACGTCATTGACCTCCGCCTTCATGTTATCATAGCACGTCTGCGCAACCCCGTCCCACCTCCCCCTCGTGCGTCCGACTCTCATGCAGGGGTGCTCCCGCTTCCAAACACGACCCCGTGGCCGCTTCCAGCTGGTATGCGATTATTGATGCGTGCTGGAAGGAATCTTCGGAGAGAAACTGGGACCGGGAGTAGAGCTGTGCCGACGGGGCAGCCGGAGGTTACAGCTGGGAACCGGGATGGCACAACGATGCCTGGAGCCATGGATTCATAGGTACCACCACAGGGGGTACCATCGTTATGGTTTGCGGAAGTTATATTACGGACTTTTGAATTAATGAGTTTGTAATAATGTGCAGCCCAAGTGCAGGGACATTGCGTTTCGGGTCAGTCTGCCATCACCGCTTCTTCATCTAGAGTAGGTGTTGAGTTGTAGGCGATACATATCGGGATGATACTCACCGCTTTCTGAATGCAATCTTTGAATGCAGCAAATTCCTCTTTACAAATGTCCTTTTTCACATCGGTGTACGTTGCCAGGATGCATTTCCCATAGACGGTTGCTTGAGCCGAGCAGGTTACTGTGGAATGAAGAGCCAGCCGTTGTATTGGCCGTGTACGTTGAGCAGTGGCTGCCTGGGCACTCATGATTGTGAAGCAAAGTTGGGTTTACTTGTGAGTTTACGACCCTGGATGCAACTCCAGTCACATGTGTTTGTCACGACTCAACGAGCGACGTCCTCCACAGTGCTGACGTCTTCAAAGTCTACATATCCGACGCGACCAATGTTGGTTCAGCCCAACATTCAAACTCTTTGACGACAAGCCTCGGCACCTTCCATTTCAAGGTCCACCGTCGCATCCCCGTAGTCCTTACGCGAGGTCTCGCTGGTTACACTTGGCTTACCGTATTTTGGCACCTTCTTGCTTGACTAACAAGGCGCCATGTTCAATCGGTTGCTCCTCATTTCATGTATCTGCATCGTCGTCGCGTTAATCCTCTATTTCTTCTACTGGAATCGTTTCATTGCATTTCTCATCTGTGCAATCATTCGCGTCATATACGGAAACCAAGAAGCTTCAAGCAGTTGGGTGGAAATTGGTAAATCCGCTCCTTTCACTGCGTATATGCTGGCAGCATCTGACGAATTGATGTGGTAGGGTCCATCCACTTCTCGCTCTTAGCTGGTCGAATTCTCGTCAAAGACTTTCGGTATCACTCGAGCAATCAAACCATCAAGATTGTGAAAGGACAGATTCAGTGGAGGTATTGGATTCGCAGACCTACGACGGAAGCTGAGATTGCTTCAACGCAGGGGGAGGAGTGTATGTTTCATTTTGCCTTGCAAACACTATACACGGGCTGACGTCAATGTGACAGCGAAACATACCGACCAGTCCTTGTCGTGTCGGGTTCAAATATCTTTCGAAGGTTTTGAATGGTTCTTGTATAACAGGACTGCTGCATATGACAGTATCATTGCACAAATGGAGTCAACCAGTCGGCCTGGTTCGCGAGCTAGCGAGCGTCGTCGGTCGACGAATAGGTTGCATCGACAAGGTGGGGTCTTTTGCGGGGGTCGTCTGTCATGACTCATCTCTTATCGCAGAATCACCCTTCTACCCTCCATCAGTCATCAAGAGGTCGCTACGAATTCCTGCCCCAATACACAGAGCCCTTTCTTGGATAAACCGTCAATTACCTCACCTCGACCCAAAGGATTTGTTGCCTCTTGGCGTAGAGCTGACTACCGGGGCAATTATCGTCGGTAACCCATCGACTCCAAACTTGTTAATAGCAGAGTTCCATAGTGCCGATGGAACGTTTGGCATTGTTCCAGTATGGACCATTGAGCATGTTTAAGAGCCCCACGTCTGACATAATTATAGTCTCGGTCAACCTTCGACTCGTACAAGCAGGTTCTTGCTCTCAAGTTCCAAACTGTGCTCGTGCGATACGTTCAAAATGATGAATATGTGGATCCTATGGCTACCATAGGTGCTCTTGTCGATGGTAGAGTTACACGGTTTGTCGACAGTGTTTTCATCTCTCGTTTGTTGACGCATATCCACAGGACCTCTGGTTTGCGACCAGCATCCTCATATCAAGCCTATCGCTCTTTTATCAGAATATGGCGACAACTTGGCTTGTATGACCTAACAAACAAATATTTTGCCACTCGGCGACAGCAACACATTGCACACCAGACAATCCAGTCGTCAACTCGTGGGGTTTTCAGAAAGTCGAAAAAGAAACTCGACGAGGATACCCCCATAGGCATCGACTTTTCAACCTACGAATACGCTGTTGAACGG
Source organism: Laccaria bicolor S238N-H82 (assembly GCF_000143565.1). NCBI lineage: Eukaryota > Fungi > Basidiomycota > Agaricomycetes > Agaricales > Hydnangiaceae > Laccaria > Laccaria bicolor. The sequence continues at coordinate 184,827 of NW_001889944.1, read as the reverse complement.
AAAGTGCTTGAATGCCCTGTTCTGGAGCTTTCATACTACGTCGATGTCGTCGGAGAGGTTCCTCCATTGCCTCATCATGAACAATTCTCACGGAGTGATTTGATCGACATCGGGAACGGCGATACCCCTCCCGAATGGGGGTTGGACCTCGTGATACATGGAGGTTTTCTAAAGTATGGACCTTGGGCAGATCGACAGAGAGTGGAGTTGCAAAGAGCATTCTTTCCGCCGGCATACCAAAATGCGGAACTTTCTCCCCGTCTCAAGCCGGGCGATAAGAGGATGTGGACCGCATTGCAAGTTTTTGTTGAACTTCGTGATTTAACAACTCTCCACATTCCCTTTCGTGAGGCATCCAAGGCAAGAACGTTCTGTTGTGTCTTCTGTGTCTTAATTTAAATAATCCCCTCACTTACAGGATTGGATCTGGGATGGGAAAGTGCCAGGTCTGCAAAGACCCCGGAAACGAGAACATGCCTCTATAAATGTTGCCGTGGGAGATCGTTCCTCCATCAACTATATAATGCCAATGGTGGCAGGCTCTGCTGGATACGAGCCAACTCTTGAGGTTCACTTGGACACTGTTGCTATCACCTCCAGCTTGAATGATATTCGGCTTGTCTCCGCTGAATCATGCAGAGTAAGCTCCTCCCATCTACTATCATTATTGTTCTTTCTGCAGATTTTAACAAATTATCACCCTAGGTTCGCTGCGAACTTCCCTCGCCTCTCAGGTGGAATCAAGAACGAACGTGGGATATCGCAGTATTTCTGCGGCAACCTGTCCTTTATCTTCTTCGAGACCACATTAATATGTTCACTGACCTCGGGAAGGATTGGACCTCTGGACCACCCACAGATTACCAAAAGTTTGTCCCTATGATTTATCGCTTTAAACTCGAGATGCACCACTACGAACTTAATTTATACGCTAACGACCAAAATATTATCGATAAACCACTTCTTAGAGATGAAAACGGTTGGTGATTCTAGCCATATTGGAGATTGCGCTGAACGATTCTTCAGCCTTGGTTGTCGTTCACGGGCCGCACCTCAAACTCGAGGCTACTATACCCTCTAATACCTTTCGGCCCGAGGCTACAACCATCTCCTTTACTGTTGACGCCAATGACACGAACGTTGATATATCGTTACCCCGCTGGAACACGCACGCCCTGCATGCTACAAAGGAAGGGCATAGCTTGCTCAAGGCTGGGAAGCTATCTGTTCAAGGATCATATCATTATTTTGCTGAAGCACGAGAAGAGCACGTGGAACAATTAAAAGTGGCAGTGAATGTGAGTTCGGATAATTTCGAAGCGCTCCTCTTATGTCTTATCCGGACCACAACAGCTTCAAGATGCTGCTTATAAGGCGGTTGGGTGGTCCGTCCGCATTTTCATGGTTTTACGGGACAACTACTTCGGATCTTTCACTCACTTTTCCACATTGTATGAATATCTTGACAAGCGCAAACGAAATCTGCCTCACGGCGACCCCATAATGTTGAAGTATCGGGAAGGAAAGGTAAGCATGTAGTATGTGACTTCGTTGTTATGCATTTGCCGAGACATTCTGGACAGTCAAACATGCTACAAGTTGAGGTGGCATTGAATGCGGCGCGATGTACTACTCTAGTGCCAACAAGTCTCCTTGGAACTCAAGCCGTTAACTTTGGACCACAAAAATTGCTGGATGAGACCACCAGCTCTGGTACCTGTTTGGTCTTGGCCATCCCCGAAATCCAATTGCAACTCCGACTACATGACCATTACATGGGTATGTCTCCGATCACCGCGAGCAGCTCTCGTTCACTAACTTGACTTCCAGAGATGTCTTTGAATCTTGACACTGTTCGCGGATATATCAACCTTAACACTCCGGGAAGGGTCACGTACGCACCACCTCAGCTCGGGACTAAAGAGATAATTTTAATCGATGGTTCGATATGCTTCATTGTAATATAAGGGTTTTTCTAATGATTTTGCAGGTATCGATGTCGTCGCAAATCGCTTGTTCGGACCTCCACCCAAAACGTCTACTTATGTGTGTGTGTGGGAGATACAGCTAGGCAGTGTGAAAGCATCTTTATCAGCGTCCGATGCAATACTTCTTGCTGCTGCTGGAAATTTTTTCCGCTTGAATTTCGTGGACATAGTCAATGCACCTGCGAGCGAGTTCGTTCATCCTTTGGACCCAGATAGTAAGCATGAAGCAATTTCTTTCCAAGCCATGATCTCACTGTTCTACAAGTCACATTCTATAAGGTCACTGTTGCTGCCATTGAATTGACTTGGCGGGCGGGTGACGCTGCATTGGTGGTATCTCTTCCAGAAGGCGTCAAGGTCGACTCGAATGATTTGGGTACTCATCAATATAAAAGGGTCATAAGCCTTCGAGCTCCGCAAATTTGTTTCAAAGTTCTCTTCATGGTATCTTCGGAACGCAGCACCTGGCTGGAAGCAGCTGAATTTGTTGCTGATGCATATGCCGATATTTACCTCGCCCCAAAAGGACATCACGAAATGACTCTGGCGCAGGTGGCTTTTGTTGAAGAACAAGATAAGTTGACAGGTCGAGCAAGGCGAACTTTTGGTGGATTAGGGAATCGCTTCGCTGGTAAATTTTGTCTATCGCGATTTCTCTGAATGATGCCAAACTTTTTTTGATAGGATCAAGTCATATAACGCATAAGAACGATGTCTTTTTGCCTCAACCCTTCCTTCCAAGCCGCGCAAGACAGTTGCAGGAGAGGCATGTACCCCGTCCCCAGCAACAACTCAGGAAAGACCGTCCTTCGACATGGCGACTTTCAGCCCTGAGTAATTTGTCCGACTCTGAGGGCGAAGAGGGAGTGTCAGAAGCAGATCGCGATGCTCGCCTTGCGTAAGATTTCGGTCAAATCATTATGAACGTGACTAACTTAAAATAGGAGGAGCCGCACTTCAAATCGTATTTATCGATTCGGACATGAAGGTGACATGACTAGCGGCGACGAATCAGACGACGCGGATTTGACGGATGCTGATTCAATGGGCAGTGATTGGTCCGACATTGCAGGTCCGTTACATTTATATTGAAGACTTCAAATTCAAATACGGCTTTCCTAGATTCCCCCATTAGAGACGCTAACATGTCTCTGCTGATGTACTATTCTCAACTCACGAGGCACTACATCCAAAACCGGTCACGAGCACCAAACTTGTGGGAAGGACCAGCGTTTGTCATGTCACGGGTAGGCATTTGATTATATCTTCATGTCTCTATGTCTCTGTACTGAGTCTCGTGCTAGGAACGAGCTCCCCTGACCTCTTGCACAACACGTACTGACAAGGAACGGAGCTATGATCATCAACTACCCTCTACCCCTTTTTCCGACCAACTCAAGGCGGACAGGACAGTCACAACTTTACGTTTTCGTACCCGAAGGAAGTTGGAACTTAGAGCAACACCTCTTGTCCTTCCTGCTTTCATTTGCCTCGAGGAAGACATCAAGAAAATTGTTCGTATTTTTGCTGAATGTCGTGGCGTGTTGTCTGACATTCTAAGAACAGCCTCCCGATGCTGAGTTGTGCATTGACTTGTTGATCGCGAGCTACTTGAGTAGGGTGTCCTCGTTGAAAAACCCTGGAGAGTTGGTTCCTTGTTTTGTCGTCGACCTCGCTCTTTCATCAACCATCATTCATATTCTCCAGCACGTTCCCATGCCAGAAGAAGGACGCGTGCCGGTGGCCCGTGCCATGGAAGGCAGCAATTTCCCGACTAAACTCGATATTACTGCCGTTGTTGAGGTGACCCTTGAAGGTGTCGGGGTGGTTGGTGTTCTGGCGGATAAGCTCCTTTCTCTGCAGGCGTCCTTCCAACGACTGTCCATCCATCTTGATATGTCGATTGATAAGCGCACCCTCCAGTCTACCCTCCTAGATTCTACCATCTTGGACTTGTCTCTTTCGAATGTCGAAGTACACAAATCTGGCGAGCTTCTGTCATTGGCGGGTGAGATTTCCACAACGATTGGACATCGAGGACCGGAAATCGCTGCTGCGACTGCCATCGCTCTGTCAACAACGGGATCGCAAATCGTTGCTGTCCTTCACGGCTCAAAGGAGCAGAAGGAAGCAACGATCAGAAATATTATCCACGGCATCCTCAAAGTCTCTGAAAGCAAGCCAGTTCTTGATCCTCTTTCGACCATTCAGCCCTCCTACCTTGTTCAGAGTGGAATTCCCCTCGAGTTACGTACTGTTCCAACATTCAGATTTCTATATCACCTTAGGAGTTGCGTTCTAAATCTCGGAAAAGCGGAGCGCGATCTCCTCTCTGTCGTTCCTAATGCCAACGACACTGTGACCAAAGAGGTCCTTCTAGAGCTCTTGGAAAGCCGCTTAAATACTTTGGACCAAGACCCATACAATCCTGATCACAAGTCTGCTCTGGACATATTTCTGCCCAGTACACCAACATCCGCCAATGGAAAGGGTCATCCTTTTGTGGATCCTCCGTCGTCTATTTCGCTACGGATTGTGCAGACCAGCGTTATCATCTTTGATCCGTCAGGCCAACTACCAAGCCAGTTCAACATGACGAATTTACACTTGAGCATCCGCAGAGATTGGACGGAGCTTTTACAGTTCACATCTAATAAACCCACCAGCATGTCGCAAACGTCTTTGCGTGAAAAAGTTTCACGTTCAGTGATGATAACCTCCGCCGTCATTTCTCTTGGGGATGTTACTCTCACTGTTTTCCCCCATTTAATGCATTTTGCCCAGCATATTTTGCGCGTTCGAAGGCAGCACGGCCTCGGCCTTGACAATCAAACATCCATGCAAGATACATCCTCGTCCATTAGAAACTCAAAATTGACCAACTTCAACCTCATTGTGGGGCTAAGACACCTTCGGGTGCAAGCTGCAGCTGAAAATCTTGTCATTGTCGTTGGTGTTGTCGGTCTGCAGTCTTCGTCTTCTTCGCTTGCTCAAAGTCGAAGTGACCAGTCAGTAAACAGCAGTATTTTGTTTGAAGAGGTCTACGTTCAAGGACGATCGCCTGCCAGCCCTACGCAAGAATCCGATCAAGACATACTAGCGGCTGTGTCTGTAATAAAAGGTCGAGGGAATGGCGTCTCGCGGCAAGAGCTTTTGCCGTCAAGGGCAAATTTACGCATTGTGTTTTGCATCGACCAGCTGAAACTTAACGTTCCTCGTAGTGCGCTTCGCTTGTATCGTTTTGTCGAAGAGTGGAGAGCCGATTTTCTGCCTGGCATTGAAGCGACCGTGAACGCTCTCTTGGTGGAGTTGAATTCGACGAAATCAGTTTCTCCGGCATTACCGCTGGTCTCCCCACCTCGCTCTGTCCTACATCTCCACGGTCAACTTACACACTTTGAAATTGCCCTACAGGTCATGCACGGCACTTGGTTGTCCTTGGCAGCCAACAACACCATTGGTTACACATACTCATCTTCCGCACCTGTATCCGGCTCGACTCACATGTTCGGGTGTCAAGTAGGATCAATAGTTATCAATGTCGCCTCAAAGCCAAACGCTCGAGACGTAGCACCAAGTTCCCGGGTCCAGCTTGTCCTTCCTCCCCTGTCTCTCGCAGGTCAATATGATGGGTCCCGCGTTCATGCACTTCTATTGGCAGAACGCATTGAATTGAAGGTCAAGCCTTCCCATTGGGATACTCTACTGGCAGTTCAGCAGAAATTTGGAAGTGATTTCAACGATCTCCTGCTTCTCATGCAAAAGCCACGTCTCAAGAGTTCTGCTCCATCTCCACGAAAGGGATCTGGGGCCAAGCTGCAATATGGCGGCTTCGTAAAGCTCAAGGGCTTTCGGATTGGCCTGGAGGGCATGTCGTCAACTCTTTACCTTGAGTGTTCGGATATCGGGGGTGGTGCCAACAGTGCTGAAGGTTGGGCCTGGGATATTGGGCTCTCCGGGCTGATGTTGTCGCTTGCTCCTCGACCGATAGGGCGAGACTTAGTCTTGAGCGGAGATCGTCGGTCAGCATCTATCACGATTGATTTTAATATTCAATCCAGCAGTGGTGACCATCGTCAAGTTGGGAGCCTTGGAAAAGCTCTTCAAATTACTATCACAAAAATTCATGCTGTCATGCAACCAAGTTCAATTGGTGAAGTCGGAGACTTTATTGATCATCTTCAGGTGCGAATTTCCATTTGATGCGTACGTGTATGATCTCCAATGTTTTGCATAGGCCGAAATGCTAGAGCATCAAGAGAAGCGGGCTATCGAACTAGCAGCATTCAAAGAGAAGGCGAAAAATATTTTGAACACATTCGATGTTAAAGTTGGAGATGTTCAACTGGAAGAAACCACCTCCTGGATAAGCGAGTTTCTTGTCCACATCACTATCCATAATATTGGTGTTGCTTTTCCACTTGCGCACGATTTTGATCTTGAGCTGCCGCACACAGGAAGTAGAGATTCGGCTGCCGTGCGCGCTTTCTTATTCTCTGTAAAATCAATCTCTTTCAGCGCCAACCGTGGTGAGACTGGACAAGCCATCATGGAGAGTCTATCGTTCCAGTTTGTTTCGCGGTAAGCACCTCCCCAACGACCTCACGCATGGGTCTCTCAATGCCCCCCAGCTTTCGGCAAACATTTCCCCAAGACTTTTCCGCAGAAAAACATCAAACTCGAAATCGTTTGATTTACCCAGAAATGCGAGCTCAGCTTAGGTCTACCAGCTCAGCAACTGCGCGAAAGGTTTGGATATCTGCCAATGTAGACGGCTTTATCCTGGATATTGACTCCACCATTCCGGACTACGTTTTTTCTTTGATTGATGTCTATCGGCAAGGAAGGGAGCGCGTTGAACGGTTGTCTGCTACTATCCCTCTGTTACCATTGAGTGCCACCCCTATTGCCGAGGGTGTCAAACCGCTTGAAAGGCATTATACGGCTCTTCTGACCTCCAACGTTTTCGCATCCCTCATGTTCCGCAGTGGCAAGGTCAGAGTCTACAGTGGTTCTGCGACCAAGCAATTCAGAAGTAGAACTCTTTCACGTACTGTGCAGGAGCTTTCCGACGAGCAGGTACTGGACCTAGGTGCCGAAGTCTTCAATCTCCCCATGGTTTCAGTTTGGGCTGAATATCGCGCAACTCCTGCCTCTCATAAAATCGTCTTTGATCACGAACAGGAACCTTCCCTCCTGATGTTCAAGACCACGGTACACTCGAGTCAAAATACTCTACGACCTAAACTTCTTATTTTCATCACGGAATTTGTCAGTGTCATGGAATCCCGGATGGGGAAACTCAGCTCTGGTACTCAACCAGAACTTCAACCGACGCCACTGATTTCAAACATAATTTCGCCACCGAGAGTCGAGGAATCGGAGGTTATGTCAAGCATGCAAATCAGCTTCAGTTTGCGCATCGACCAGTCGAAGCTGGAACTTACCTGCCAACCCGATGTGAATGTTGTCGCCGGGTTACATTGGGAGAGTGGAGGCTTCGTTCTCAACGTTGCTCCAGGTGCACGTAAGGTTTCGTTTACAGGCACTGTTGGAGGACTTACAGTCGGACTGAAACACGGGTTTCTGAGTGAAGATTGTGTCAACCTTGATGCAAGGAACCTCGCTTTTTCGTTAGCGTTCAACAAGACGGAATCTGCGGCTGGTGAATCGGTCAATTTCTTGTCAGTCACCCTTGATACCGAATTTCTCGGAGGTGTGCGCTTCTCTCGTCTTCAAGACATCTTGTGCTTCAAGGCTGTCTGGCTTGATCGTATTCCAGTGTTTAATAATTACTCGCCCACGGTTAGCAAGGTCAATGTCAATCCCACTGTTGATGAACGACCAAAGAATGGATTTTCGACTGCAATCCTTGTACGGATACGTCAAATCAGGCTTTCCATAGATCTTGGGAAATCTATCTCCACAGTGGTTCTAGATTTAAACGACGCTGTCATGCGTACAAAGCTCACCGATGAGCTGTATGAAGTCTTTATGTTTGTCGGGGAGGTCTCACTTTCATCCAAGGGAAATCTCGCTGGCCAAGCACGGGTGACCACCTGCGTGTTCCAAACGATCCGAAGGTTGGAAAATGGGGCATTTGACAACAGTGGCCACAGTCAAATGTTGGAACTGAGATTAACAAGTGGCGCGTTGATCGCCGCGCTCGAGTCTGACCACCATCAGCTTCTCCATTATCGGTAGGGTTATCTCTCCTGTTTCGATCAATTGCGTCTCTCTTAGGTTTTTTCACAGTGCTGAACCGCTTGCAGTGGAGGTCTTTGATAATTGGTCGATGACTTCTTTAGAAGCGAACCGTGACACACGTCCCCTACATCTCGCATTCACGGTAACAAGTCCAGAAGTCGTAGCCGTGGTCACTGTGGGCACGTTTCCGAAGCTGCTGTCGTATATGAATAAGTTTAAGGCCAACCTTGACGCTCAGCGGGAAGGCGCTAGCCGAGAATCAAGAACATATTGGGCGACTCGTGCGCCCAAACCGGAGAATCCCTTATCTGCCGTTGCAGAAGCCATGCTGCACTCAGCTCGAAGTCGGTACAAGGAAGCTGAGTCGGGTCTTTCGTATGTCATCAAACAGCACATGAGCCTTCGGCTTAATCTCCTTCGATTGGTCGTATTTCCTCGTACAATGCACGACGTCGAAATCGCGCAGTTTATTGGTCAAGACGTACATGCACGGCTAGATCGCATCGTCACATCAGACAACCAGCCTGCACAACGTGATTTGCATCTTTCTTTTTCATCGATGACAATCTCGAAATACACACAAGTCAACCACCTGGGTCTAGTCCCTCCTGACCCAGAGCATGGTTTGGACGGGCGAGCATGGCTTCAAGCGCTGTTTAAAGATGCCGTTGAAGCTATCATTGTTGGATTGCCATCAATGAAGATGCACATGGTCAGTGAAGAAACTGTGGAAGAACTCACAAGGAATTTGGTGTACGACTTCAACAGCAAATTTGTAAGACGGGAGGGCATGCGAGCATATGAGGATATTTACATCACACTCAATATGTCGCTCTACTCGTGGCTCACCGTCCTACGAAAGAATTTGACAAGGGAGATGGATCAAATACGGGCCACGGAGGATTGGCGGACGATGAGTGCTGCTGCTTCAAGCTCTCCTGGTGCAGCGAACCAGCGCAAAAAGGGCATTCCGGAACCACTTTCTCTGACGGAGACTCCGAGATCCGCGTCAACATCATCCACTGCTTTCTCGTTGTCTCCTACACTCGCCCCAGGCTCTGCGCAATATCTCTCAATCGAGAGAGCCAGGACGGCTGTATCTCCACGAGACCAGACTCCAAAATCAACTTTTTTATCTCCATCTCAGTCTCCAATACCATTCCCGTCCAAGGTAGCTGAGGAGGTGCCAACATCATCTGGCCCACCAAAACGCTCAGGGATTACATACAAACCACGCGATCGTCATATCGAACGACTAACCATGCGTCAGCTTGGAGAGGCTACTCCTGACGTGATGCATCCATTTTTCATGAAAAAAGCCGGCTTCAATCTTGAGGATTCGTTACCGCAGTATGTGCACGAATACGCTTCGGGGCCGTTGGAAGAGATTATGGAAGTCTTATTAAAGCTATATAGCCAGCAACTTTTGGTTGCGGCAGCGAAAGGTATACCCAATTCCGAGTCATTGTAATATAGATAATATCGGCTTCATGTCATACTAGAGTAGGGTACATAATAGGTTTAATTTAATGAAAGAAGAAACGATAGGAAGCTTGACTCTGCGTCGTTGATCATAATTGCCCTTTTACTCGGTACACAGGTTTGTGGTATATCGAAAGAAGTGCGACTTGTTTTAGAATCAGCGTGAAGCTGGGCTTGACATTAGTATCAACCAGTAGTGGAACGACGACTACAACACGGTCAATGATTTTAAGGAGAGTCCTATTTTTCTTGGGCGGACGTTGACGCTCGAAAAGAATATTCCATCAGTGAATCCCGATGTCCATTCGTCCTCCTTGTCATTTATCTAGTGCTGGTCTGCCACTAAATACACTGAGGAGAGCGAAACACCCATAAAGCAGGCCAACAGGGTATGCTACAAGGAGACGCTGGTCGGACATGCGAAGGACGGCGACGAAGATCCCAGAAGCGGCATATGTACACCAGAGTATTGATGTAATCGAGAGCAGGTATCCGATGGTGCCGCTGTGGATATCTTAGCGTCGTACCAAAGCGAAGAAACGGGGCACGCGCAACGTACTTAAGGGCAACCATAACGCTTATTGCGCCCAAGCCTACCATCGGGAGCAGGCAATATCCTAGGACAGACGCTGTGCGGTAGGCGTCGATGCCATGTGGGGACATGAGGTTCAGCAGGGTATATATGGATGCCGTCCCGAAAAGACCAACACCGTATATGTATCCAAAATTCGGTTTTCCAGACTAGCAACGAATGAGTTGGTTGGTGATGAGGTGGAAAGACAACATACAAAGAGAAGTGATATCCCAAAACAGAAGAAAAATATGATTGGCCCAGCAAGGTCGGCGTCGTCCATAATGTGGTCGTCTACTCCACGAAGGGGATTAAGAACTGTTAGTGACTTGGCTCGGATATGCTGGAAGTTGATGCCCAATTCTGTTTTGGGATGAGCGTTGCAGTCATCCCCAAGTGACTGTCGTACAAACCTTCGAGCAGAGGAGGTTCGCCCTCAAATCCCCCTGTTCCAAAGGCCGTCCACCAAGCCCCCTGCACCTGTATGTTTCCTCCAAAGCCAGGCGACTGGGATATGGATCCCTGGGGTGGCGGGTGATGTCCATCCAAGCTCGGTCGGGATCCAGGGTAGTTGAAAGCGCTGGGATCCCCGCCGGCGGGTGAGTAAAACTGAAGTGGCTCTTGAGGCTGTTGTTGGTGTGCGTAGTAGGGCGGCTGGGACGACGAGGAAGCACCGTATGGATTGCTGGATTCCTGCCACATTTTTGTTGGCGGTTAGAAACACGTCAGAACACGTGAACCCAATTCCACTGTTGACATTTGCTTACTATCTCCTTCCACCTCCAGCCATGGCGAGTAATTCTCTGGATTTTTGCAAGTCACTAAGCTGACCTTTTATTCCCTCTACAGCCTCAGGTACTTCATTTATTGGCCAAATTTACCCAAGTCTGACAATCCGTAGAACGAATACATCGAAGAGTCCATCAAACGGCATGGCAGGCGGTTAGATCACTTTGAGCGCAAGTAAGTCCTCAGTTAAGATAGCCTTGCGACCACCAATACTTACCCTTCGATAGACGCAAGCGCGAAGCGCGTGAAGCCCATCGTGCCTCCGCATATGCCCAAAAAGCCTTTGGTATAAAGGGCAAGCTGCTGCACGCTAAACGCCATGCGCAGAAGGTTCAGATGAAAAAGACACTCAAGGCCCATGACGAACGTAACGTCAAGCAGCCTGACTCAGGAACAGTCCCAGATGGTGCTCTCCCTACATTCTTGCTCGATCGTGAGGGCCAGAAGGATGCGAAAGCCATGTCTAGTGCCATAAAACAAAAACGGAAAGACAAAGCCGCAAAGTATGCTGTCCCGTTGCCGAAAGTCAGGGGTATCGCAGAGGATGAGATGTTCAAGGTTATGAAGACGGGGAAGAGCAAGAGCAAGGCATGGAAGCGGATGGTGACCAAGGCGACGTTTGTGGGTGAAGGATTCACGAGAAAACCCGTGAAGATGGAGAGGTTTATCAGGCCTATGGCTCTGCGGTATAAAAAGGCCAACGTGACCCATCGTGCGTTTCTTATCATTCCGAATAATTTTTCCTGCTCAAATCGTTAATTTTTTCAGCTGACCTGAAAGCGACATTCCAACTTCAAATTTTGGGAGTCAAAAAGAACCCACAATCACCAATGTACACCCAACTAGGTGTTATGACAAAGGGAACCGTGATCGAGGTAAATGTATCAGAACTCGGTATGGTCACTGCTGGAGGAAAGGTTGTGTTTGGGAAATACGCTCAAATCACGAACAACCCAGAAAACGACGGCTGTATCAATGCTGTCCTGCGTACGTCTTTTCGATTCCTTCACCCTTCGAAATCGTCATCATATTTTCTGTTTCACAGTCGTATGATCTTTTCTCTACTCGTCTCTAGTCACGACCTTGTATTGTTAGATTTTTTTGGTTCTCACACACGCCAGAAGCAAATATATCCAGGCTTTTTTCACTTGGAAGATCTACCCGCTGCTGTATAGCCTGTATTGTCCATCGCAGCTTAACACCCGCTGTTCGACAAGCATCTTCCAGCTCCCATTTTTCTTGAGGGAACCACTTGCCAGTGCTTAGGCGTCAATTGTGAGATACCCGACCCCATAATCTTCAGCAGATGTTATCACCCAAACTGTATTAGCAGTGACCCAGTATACACACACGGCAATTTTATTTTTACGATAAGTATCGGAAAAGGGCCTTCGAATCGGACTGATGTTGGACTGAACTGATGTAGCTGCATGCTATGCACAGAAGTCTTTCAACATCTTGCTCTCTTTGCACTGCGATCCAAGTATATTTGAAAGTTACTACCACTAAGGATACAGCATGAAATAAAAGTATAGCGTAGATATGATACATGGTCAAGGATCTCGAAGTCTTGCGCAGATACCAGAAAATCCAAGAAGAATAGTATATACAGGATCTAAGGTATATGTAGATTATTACTATGAAGGATGGTGATATTGAGCATATGTTGTAGAGGGCTGATAGTGGTAAGGATGTTGTGTCGGAGGATGTGCTAGGTGTAGTGAATCCGGGGGTATTTGTCCCGTATAAAAATGAGGTGCGGTAGTCCGTGAAGTCGAAGGTTGTATCAAGTTCGGACGATCCATCCCGCTTGCTGAGCGAAAAGAATAGTCACCATGCCTGGAGAGTCCATGGCGAGAGCTGTCGTCCCATGTTTCTACTCTTCTTGGAATAAAAGAATGACAAATCAGGACGAGCCACACAGACAAACCTGGTAGCGACGTACCTGCCAAATTCTTGCTGGCTTAGGATAGCAGGATGAGGGGGGTTGGAATGCTTGACCGAGTCCATACGTAAGCGCTGTGAATATTGTTGTGGCAAAAGTAGAGGCTCGTGCATATTGATGTCATCGCACACGATCACATCAGGAGCAGAAGGATACGAGGACGACAACATCATTGAAGAGAAAGAACCCTGTCGTCGCAGCAGCTTTTCCCTCCCCCTGTCAGCATGGACCCTTCTCCCATCCAGAGAGCCCGACGACCACGTCCGCCTGAGGCTGTGTCCATTGTACGAAACGGGCTGGTCGTAACTAGTAGAGGGAACGGACACGGGAACAATGGAGGCAGAAATGGTTCGACCTCTCCCATTGGGATGATCCCAATCTTTTGCATATCTACCGGCCCGTTGTGACCGGGGTAACAGTGGATGGTTGACCAGAGGTAATGTTATTTGTTGCTCGTCTTCTGCCGAATTAACATCTGCGAATGAATGCAGTTCCTGGTGCTGTTGCTTCAAGAAGAGGTTGGGATCTGGGGGAGGTGGCATGTGGGGGGAAGGTAGGCGCGAGAACACGGCGCCAGCGTGCAAAGAAGATGGTGATGGTAAAACATGGAGAGTTGGAGAGGTGGAAGGCCAGTGCATGTTGCTAGGGACTTGTTTCATTACAGGAAAAGAGAGACGTAGCTCGGCTGTAGACGTTTGGGTTTGCTCGTGGGGCCGCGACGTCGAGGTCATGGAAGGCGAGCTGATGTGTTGATCATCAGGTAAGGATTCCCTAACTTTTGACCTAGTTTCGAAGTGTGAACGAATGCCCTCATAAACCCACTCAACCAACAAAAACCTACAAGAAGGGTTCAACGAATTCCCATCTAGGCTTGACCCATTCAAGTGCATCCACTAACACTTGTATATCCTTCATAAGATCCTCAATTTGCATCGCCAATGGGGGCTTCACGTCTTCTAAATTTGCTCCCTTCTGCTTCATGGCCCTCTGTTGAGTCTTCAGGTCCCATACACCTAAAAGTAACGTCGACGCACACAAACAAGATGTGTGTATCAAGTTCAGCACATGTACTCCCTCCAAGCCAAAGCGTCTCTGTGCTTTGATGATACGGGCACAGGACTTTGCCGCAGATATGGATAACGTCAACGCCGGGTAGCGAAAGTACCTTGATTTGGTCGGTAGGCGCAGAGCCAAATTGTTGAGTGAAGGAAAAAGGATCGGATTTGGGATGAAGGGTCGGTAGATGAGTAGCTGTGTCAGGTGGTATAGTGAGTGGATGGTTGCAGCTTGACTAGAGAACGTGATGTTTGTCATTTTATCTGACCACTTGACTATTACACAGATATTTTGTCAACTTCTAGGCACGAAGGTGATGGCCAGACTTACGATGTTCAGGAACCCCTGCTGACCACTCTTCCATGGCCGTGTTCAATTGTTGAATGACCTCGTTCCGCCAATCGCCTAGTATCAATCCATTAAATACTTTGGATGTGTCGACCGCATACTAGATAAAGCTGACCACTCAGAATGTATCCAGGATTAACGAGGGAAAGGACTTGCCACAGTCCTCAGCGTGAAAGCCATGATTTGTGTTATCTTGATAAATTGGTTGAAAGCTGATATCTTGGAGGGCACTGCTGGAGGTTGCTTGAAGTCGTAGGCACTGTCCCAGTATTCGTCGTCCACCTCCAAGGGGAGGTCTATATCGAAACTGTTAAGTCGTTACGTAAAGTTCGTAGAAAAGGCAATGGAAGATAGAATACCCACTCTTCGTCTGCTATTCCCGAAGCCCTCCCAAAATGAGCCCCACAAAGCCGATCAAATACCACGAGAATCCAAAATGCTCTCTTCCACAGTTCGTCATCTGAGTTAGGTGACCCTCTATAAATCTTTTTTCTATGCGCACCAACATCTAGTGCTTTGCGCAAGCCGGTAGAGACAGTAAGCCATGCAGCGGATTGCATTCGAGTACCACAGAGGTACAGAGCAAACAACTGCGTTTATCAGATGTTACATAGTGAACACGAGGAGAGGGACGGGACTCGCGGAAAATGTTTGCACCTCGAATAACGTGGCAGATAGCAAAGTACTTCGCCGGTGGCGATGTAGTTCTGCGAGCGTAGACGAGTTTCAGGAATGACACATTCGGCTAATATGGACGTACCATCTCCGACTTTAAAATATTTTCTGCCTGCATTTATCCAACTTCTTGGTGTATCGCCATCTTCTCCTCTCCCTCGCTCCTCCTCAGGAAGGACCCTCTCGTCATCACACCAGCGACTAGCGACGGCGAATAACAATAGGCATAAGCACGTAAACCATTCGTTCCGATGATACAATCCCTCTGCCCACTGCCTCTCAAACGTCGGTCGATGTAAAAGCGGAAACATCAAGTTTGTATGGAGGAAATAAAGATCTATCAGAGTCTCGGCTAGACCTGATGGGGGAAAGTGTTCCAGGGCGGAAGGAAGCAGGGAAGGGGTGTCTTCGTTGTTGCCTTCGTATACAAGTTCCCACTAAAATGGCATTTCTCAAATATCAGCAAAGCAGCAATTATTTGACAGACTCACCTTTGGTGTCCGCCAAAACTCCGGCCGCCTGGAGACGCCACCTGGGGCGACAGGCGGTTCGCCCGCCTGTTCTTTTCCAGTCGTCTCTTCCAGGTGCATTTTCTTGAACATCCTGGCAGTCTCTACGAGGTCCGCTGTATTGTTCCTTCCGTGGAACCTAATACTATTATCCTCATCCGGACCGGCCTTTTCGCTAGCCTTGAGTAGAATAGGTCGTTTGCCTTCCATGGCGACGACAACTACTTCCTCTGAGTCGGTGTTGTATGATGACGACGCGTCGTCATCTTCTGACGAACTCATTGAGGAGGGTGTCGTGCGATATTTTCCTCTCCAAGACGAGGATGCGGCAGAAGAAAGAGTGGTTTCTGAGCGTGTACGCCTGACGCGTGGATTTGGTTTGAACATGAGATGTGTGGTACGCTTGAGAGGAAACGATTCGGGTTGCTTCTGGACTGTGGGGGGAATGTGAATTGCGGGTATGGATGATGAGAGCGCCGGGAATGATGCCATGCGTTGCATCCGACCAGAACTACGCAGGGAATACGAGGGTTGACGCTGGCTTTCGTTGACAGCAGAGTTGTCTGGCGTCTTCCATGAGCCACGGATGACTGGTGGTCCAAGCTGCCCTGAAAAATCGGTATTGGGGTGAAGCTAGGGTATTGGGGTCTTAGAGCAGGCATCGATGACTATAGATAGAACAGGAATTGACCTGATTCAACAAGGCCTCCAGCTCCTCTACCCTATCTTCCAATCCAACAACGTACCTGAATGATAGGTTAGGCAAGGAGTTGAACCGAGACAGGTTAAACATACGCTTTAGGAGGACCTCTGGGTTTTGAGGCTTCCCTGGATAACGAGAATAAGAAAGATAGGGACGAGAAAACGGAAACTTACACATAAGTGCATGGCTTGTTGGCCTGGTGACAATTTGTGCAGTGCCTGTTGGGCATCCACGGTCCATCACATTTCGTCTTTCTACGACGACAAGCATCACACGCCCTCTCTGGCCTGTTTTTTCCTAGTGGGGGTTGAGGAGAGGAGTCCGACTGCATGTAACAGCGCCCAGAGATATCACAGTGATGGTGACAAGACGCGTGAACTACTTATCATCACATCACATCGAACATGGCTTGGGGTTTTTTCAAGTACGTCATTTGAACTGGATATGGTTTTCTATACTTAGACTTCAAGCTTCACTGGTTTCCAAGTAGCGGAATCTGGTACCACAAACGCATCAATTGTCGCTACAATAATCATTCAATTGAAGAAAATCATTCTGGGTTGAGGTCAAAATATACGAGCGTCGACGACGGAGAACGACAGACTGAGCACGAAAAACCTAGTTAGAGGGTCATAAACTCTTGTCCTCTTCGAATCGGAACTAGACCACGCGGAAGAGGAAGAGTAGTCAATCCAGATCTTGAAGTCTGCGTCAGGGTCGATGCCGCGGTCCGCCTTCCATGTGGCCCGGTCCAAAAGGGGCATTCGGGGTAACGCTTTTCAAACTGCATTTTTTTCAGCTTCTCGACAAGCAGAGTACCTTCAAGCACCTCATGGCGACCCCTTGAGGCACGTTCTGGTTCTGGTTTCCACCACATCGGTGCAACCCCTTTGAGGTGGAGAACATCTCCAGCAGGAGTTTCAAGAGCGCAGAGAGTTTTATTGTCAACGAGCTGGAGAATATCAGGTCCATACCTTCGTCAGCAAGAGAATTTCATGGCAAGCATGCTCAACACCCACATCTTCCTCTGCATAGGTAAGGAATCAACCAAGCTGTGTCTTGATGCAACAACTGAGAATGGCAGGCTCACGAGAAGTCAGTCAAAAGAGTGGGATCTGCAAATTACAACAAACCTTGACAAAATCATGCAATTGTGAGTACTAAACAAAATCACCATTAGCTGAAACAAAGCTGAAATTGGAATCACAGTTTCACAAGTCTATGCATTAATAAAATTCTCAAAACACTCCACCATAGCTGTTGCCCTATCATCACTGAAATTTTCTGCTCCTTCAATTTCTACCTCAAAATGAGTTGCTGCAACAAGACCTGTGCGCAAGACCAGGCATAATCTTGAGTCTCCTTTGGGAGCCACCAGCTTCCGCTCATCGTACATTGCTGACCAGTAGCCAAGCCATTTTGCATGTGACGAGGAGCAGTGAGGGAAGGATCAATGAGGATGACCATGCTTGCATAGATTATATATAAGCAACATAGAAGCTACAGTTGAGTGCAAAAAGAATGAAGGTTGGTTCATTTTTCTGGTTCTTTCTAAGAATCTATTGTACCTCAAATGTATTTGTGTATTCTTTTACATTATGTAGTTGTGTTACACTTCCCTTGGTATGGACTAATTTCAGTGAAAGCTGGAGCCTTGAGAAGGTTTTTATTCTGGAGGCCATTTTTGGCATCTGAAAAAAAAAAAAATTGCGCTAACTGGAGAGGTAGCCAGAACATACCTCTGGTCAACCTGAATGAGCCTATCAAAGAATTGTCAAAAATATG
>NW_001889944.1:94914-166499 GCF_000143565.1 Laccaria bicolor S238N-H82 | reverse complement strand
AATAATGACCAAAATAGCACAAAATGACCATTTTCTGGAGGCTCTACAAGCATAACCGCTCAGTATTTTTAACTAATTCTTTGATAGGCTCATTCAGGTTGACCAGAGGTATGTTCTGGCTACCTCTCCAGTTAGCGCAATTTTTTTTTTTTTCAGATGCCAAAAATGGCCTCCAGAATAAAAACCTTCTCAAGGCTCCAGCTTTCACTGAAATTAGTCCATACCAAGGGAAGTGTAACACAACTACATAATGTAAAAGAATACACAAATACATTTGAGGTACAATAGATTCTTAGAAAGAACCAGAAAAATGAACCAACCTTCATTCTTTTTGCACTCAACTGTATATAACACAGAAACACACCGGCATATTTTCGAAATTTTTGAACCAGGCTGAGTGGGGAGGTTGATTGGCTGTCCATACAAGAACTTACTCCAATCAATGTTGAAGCTGGACACACAATCAACAAAGGAGTCTCCATAGAGATCAATGAATTGCATCAGCTTTATGGCCTGCAGTATAGCTATATCAATGCCTCTAGTATTCATAGCACAAGGAAAACTGACCAGATACTGTAGCATTTCAATCAATTCGATGGTCATGCGTCACGGGGCCCTTCAAGTTGCTGAAATGTCACGGTGGTCATGCAGATTTCCGTAAGGTGTCGAATTCATCTGGTGGTCATATGACAAATGTCAAAAAATTTCGTCGCCTGCGGCACTAAATAGTCGAAAATTTGCCCAAATTTTCGGCTTGTCACGGCGAATTTCTGAGGTTGTCGAAACCAAAATTTTGACAGGCTTGTCACGCGTCACGGGCCCTGTCGAATTGAACGAAATGCTACAGTATGCCCCACTTTCACAAGCCACAATGTTGATCTATATGTAAGTCCATGACACATCTCAGTACAAGGGGGGTATGTGAGGACTGACTTCACTGGTACGACTTTGGTTGTACCAAAGATCAAAATATAAATCAGCAGCAAATGTCACTAGAAATATAGAGGAATAAGGTTAAATGGCCAAAGCTCTCCCAAGGGCCAGTACTTACTCATGTTGTTAGCACATCAGTGCATGTTGTGAATCCCCCCATATGGTTCACTCATCCTGCTCAACATGATTGATATATAATGTCACACATAGATCAAAACTTTGCTTACAGAACAGATACATAATCTGCATAGTAAGCCTCTTGGTCTGGCTTCCTAAGCAATATGTAAGAAAAATAAAACCTTATGGCACTTTCACACACCTATTTTTTAGCACATCCATCATTTTTTTTTGCAGTGTCATCATGCACCCTATTGAGGGCTGCATATAATTCAGTGGGAGGCCCAAAAGCATAAAATGGAGACCATACCATGCAGTTGTTCTGGCTAATTCTTGACATTAGAAAGCAGGCCAATGACAAGGAGTTTTGATCCCCGACTCTAAGGAGGGTTCTGTCGAACGCGAATGTGCCCTACTGAATGGGTATTTCTATAGCTCCAAAACCATCGTCTAGAAACTTCTGTCGGATCTTAAAAAGAGTCTATGTATGGGAATATTGTATTGTCGGACTTCAAAATGTTACCTGGATTCTCTGGAAGAATCCGTGATCTTCGTTCGGAGTCAAAAAGTTGAACTTGCTTACTCACAGAGTTAGAGATCTATGTCTGAGATGATAAGGAAGCTTCTCACGTGTTCGCGTGCCATCGCGCCCTTCAACTTTCGTGAGTCAACGCACTGACATTGAGTGCTGTGTCTTGCAGAAAATGTTATCTAGCAGGTTGGATGTGGTTACGGATGTGGGGTGTTTGTGCTTTCTGGATGCATGGGGGGTATGCCAGATCGAAGGAGATGGTGAGGAGTGAGGTTGTAATAAAATTGGGTGCAATTTAGGAGTAGGAATATACCTGTGCATGACAATGAAATGGTATTTAAGTCGACTACCAAGGATGATGAAGATCCATTATTGTACATAGAGATCTTTTTCGCTAAAAAAAGAGAGTCGGGGACTGGGCGAGCTTGCCCGCCGCTAAACATCTAGTAATAGCACCATAAAGTAAGCAGCAAAAAAAGATGATGATAAAGGACACACACAGATAAAGGTATGGGGGATGGTGATTCATTTGAAACCCCTGATAGTGAAACCCCATTCATAGCAATGCCTGAATATATATGATTCAGTGGGAGGTCAAAAAGTGGAAAATGGGGTCCACACCATTGAGTTTATCAATATTGTGGCCATTTGCAGGTGGGCCACTGACCATGGACTTTGATCTAGGCATACCACAGTTAAGTAAGCACCAGGAAAGAGATGACAAGGGACACACTCAGATAACATTATGGGGGATGGAGATACTCTGTTTGAAATCTCTGATGGTGATTCGGTAGGTGATGATGTTTGCCCTTCGGAGGTTAGTTCTTCATGATTGAATACAGAAGTCAAACTATGGGATACAAATGTGAAAGCAGATGCCAGATAATCCAAGAATCCACCTGAGTAAGCCAGATTTTCATCTTGAGTTTGTGTGGGTTGAGACATGATGGATATTCTTATGTCATCATTCTGCTTCAGAATCGTTGAGCTCACATGTGACATGAACAAACACTGCCCCTCTTTCCCCCTCTTTCTGAGTTTGGTACCATTCCCAGATGATGCACCAAGTCTGCACGCCGCAAGCCTTCAACCACATCAGAAAAAGTTCGGGTTCCACGTAAGGCCATAAATGGCCATGAGAGTCGCCAATAGGCCATGAAAGGTTAGCCCTCCTTCCATGGCCAAGGTTGGAACCTTGGCTTACATCCCAGGTGATAGGCCTTGCATGGTACCAGTTCCTTGCATGGCCGTGCGAGATCCTGACACCATGCAAGGCCATACTAGGCTATACTATCTGAGCCTTTCCATACAACCTTAGGCTAGATCTCAGCTTGTTATGCTAGATTCCGGCCACTTCAGATAAAATGCGAATGAAATAAATCATAACATTCTTGTGGTATCTAATACAACATCTAAAAATAACAACGGAATGCAGCAGACAGCGAGCAAAGGCACAAAGTTGATATGTGACAGGAAGGATGGATAATAATAAAAAACAAAGTGAATGCACATGAATGGAAACACTGCGAAATAATGTGAGCAAGTTAGTAACATGCATAAGAAAAAAACCAGCAGTCTAAAAAATTAATCAATAAAGTCAGTGTCGAGTCGAAGACAAGATGAGGAGCAGACCTTTAATCACTTGTAACAACGGTTCTGGCCTTTTTCGATCTCATTCCACTCGTAGGGGATGTTGACAGTCTCTTCCGCTTTGATGACAGACGCACGCATGGTGAACGGTCATCATCGTCATCTGGACTTGACCTGCGATGAGGTTGTCTCCCTTTGGGCACGCTGGCATGTGCATCTTGAGGTGGCGAAGTGGGGGGATCGCAGCGACGACGGTTGACATCCCTGCTGAGGGAGTGTTGGCAAGGTTCGTTGTCATTGGTGGTGGCGTGGGAGGCGTGGGAGGAGTTGTGTTGATGGCTGCGGCCGCGAGGACCATCTTGCATGTAGCCAAGGCGACTTCAACTGCGATGGCGTGGAAGACTGGGACTGCAATGGTGTGGAGGGTGTGGAGGACTGGGACTGGGATGGCGTGAGGGTGGGGAGGACTGGGACTGTGATGGCGTGGAGGGCGGGGAGAACTGGGATTATGACTTTGGTCATGAGGTGGGTCGTCACGACGAGAATGTCGGGATGTGGAGCATTGGGAGCCATTGCTTCAGTGGGATTGATCCCTCTGCAATATTATCAATACAATGTTAATGATGTTATGGGAGTTTACCTGAGCGGTACGGCCACACGTAGTGTCCGTCGATGACTGCATCTGCTTATTTGGAAAGCTCAGCAGCCTCAAAGACCAAATAAAAATATTACCTCGGCACGATGTTTCGCCAAAATATCGTCGTCACCCGAATCCTCAGACTCTGTAAGGTCTTCACATGTTTTCACCTTCTTGTGACCTCGAGCTTTCAGCCACAAAACTTGACTGATAAAAATATTAGATCTATGAATGATATTTGAGAAAAACGTACACATTCCACCAGTTGAGAAAAACGTACGCATTCCACCAGTTGAGCGTTTCGACGACCCAACATGAATGTGGATTTGTTTCAAAAAAATGTTGTTGTAAAATGCATGAAGGTCGAAGTGGCCATCAACTGTGGACCATGAACTGAGATTGCTCAGCAAGAAGCGTGTCTGCAGGGCATCAGGTGGCGTTAAGAGATATCAAAACCTTACCTGAACACAAGCATATGTGATCGTGCGACCGCTAGCACATTTCATACCATAGATTTGAGCTTTGCTGGGCTTCGTTCCTTTTCTAACCTTGCCTATAGCTGATGACGGGCTTGTAAAGATATGACGGTACACCTGTAACAGAGATATAATTGTGAAGACTACCAGTTATGATGAGGTGAGACGAACCCGAAGCAATAAAAAACCTTTGAACAACCCTTTGTCACATTCCTCTCTATCATACTCTCCCTCGTCATATAAGAATGATGGCCAGTGTTTAGTTCATATCTTAATTTTGCCATCTTGTACATGTGTCATGAAATCGCTGAGGAGAAGTTGTCAGCACATATAAATAGGTAGGTGGAGAGTTGACCGGCACGAAGGGTTTGCGTCAAAGTCGCTGATCAGCCGCATGGGGCACAGAAGTCTCGCTGTCATTGGGTGGTGGAATCCACGGAGTGCTTTGCTGTCATCTGTTAATAGCGGTGGCTCGAGTGTGTCCTTTCGCACATCCTTGGGAATGTAGCTGAGGATAGCGTAGCAAAGGCTTCCGGTGTCTTCGGAGTGCGCGTCATTCAATGTTGTGGCTAGCTGATTACTTACCGCCATCAGCTCGTTTCCTGGAGCGCATATAATGTACTCACCATCTTGATAAAACTGTGCAACAAGCCGGGTTGCACATCGACCTCCTTCAAAACCCTCTCAAAATGGGGAACTAGCTTCATGAACAATGAGTTGGCAGCCAGTTCCTCCTCCAAGGGCCTGCTGAGTGTCAGTATTCAGGTATGTAACGTGCACACTAAACATACTCTTCAATTTCCGTGACATCCACTTCATCAGCATCCTGAAACCCTGCATATATGACCCTTGTCAGGTTGAGAAATGGGTGTATAGAACGTGGAATCCACTTGGTGGCAACCAGAAAGACAGCCATAGCATCGTTGCTGCATGTGGTGAGAAGACCATTGATATCTCAAAGAAAAGCACTTATGGTGATTTCCCCACACTCATCAACCTCTTTTCCAAGCTCTTCAAGAGCAGAGAACACTCCTCCTCCTCGTCAGAAGCGTTGGAGGCGTCCGACATGGTGGTCAGTGGAGAAGGTAGAATGAAAAGAAATGCAATGCGACGTGGTCATGTGAACCCTGTGAATCAAACAAGTCCAAACTTTCGAGATATCAATTATCTCAGGTCTTGTCCTGTAGCGTTGCATCGTGCACGCCAACCTATGCTGACTCTGGGGATAAAACCCCTTGTTTTCATTATATTTCTGCTCCTCTGCATGCCTGCACTTTTGAAATGTCCAGCCTGTCCTCAAAAATTCAATGATAATCGTGGCCTCAGCATTCACCAATGTTCTTGCACAGCATATAAGGCGCTTTCTACAACATCAGCTGGCACCAAGCGAAAACTCAACACAAAAAACGATGGAAACTCGAAAATACAAAATATGGCGACGGAACTTACACAGGAAGACCTTGCGCAGCGTGATGAGTTGAGGGAAAACAGCAATGACGGTGAATTTGAGGTTGAGCAAGAACCTGTGAGTACAATTAACTGTCGGAAACTTTAAAAAATGGTAATTGTTTTATCTCTCAGCTTCCACAATTGCCAATGCCACCTGTCGAATTAAGGCCATCAGGCCTTCCTGACTGCAGATGGCGCATGCCTGCACGTTTTTGTGATGAGCCACCTCCAGTGCCACCAATTATTCTTCCAGAAGTTTTGGAAGATATTCCTATTTCATGTGAATCACAGGAATCTTGTGGGGATAATGTCGAGGACATGCCGCCATACATAACCAATCCAAACAGCTATGGTGTTTTTCGATCATACCCAAGCAGTCGATCATCATTCACTCCAGATGAATTGTTCACGTTGAACGGAGTCTCGGATTCTCTGAACTTCACTCCGGATGCTCATTCTTCTGAAGTGCGACCATGGTGGTCATCTTTTGGATCATCTCTCTCTTCCGTCAAAGATTTTTTTGCACCCTTTCGCAATGCTTCTGTCTTCCATATCCTCAATTGGCATTACAATGGATCAAATCTCAAGTCCCTTTCCCAGCTCAATACCCTTGTAGAGGACCTTATAATGCAACCTGATTTCAAACAGGAAGACTTCATCAGCTTTAGTGCATCACGGGAAGCGGAATGCCTTTATAATTACACATCGGAGAATCCAGAATCACCATTTTTGCCAAAGGATGGCTGGATTGAAACCTCGGTATCAATTTCCGTCCCCGCAGACAGTGTTAAACACTCCTCTGTTGATGCTGTGCCCAAGTATGAAGTGCCAGGTCTCTTTTACCGTCCTCTTGTCGAAATAATCAAAGCCTCCTTTCAAGAACCATCGGCGGAACACTTCAATTTATTTCCGTTCGAAGAGTACTGGGTAAGCAAGACAGATCCAACTGGAAAAAAGGAGTGGCTGTATTCAGAGGTTTATACTGCGGAGACTTTCATCGAGGAGCACAAAAGAATATGAGCACAGCCCGGTGAGCCTGGATGCAATCTAGAAACCGTCATGGTCGCAATTATGTGCTATTCCAATTCGATGCACCTGACCAGTTTTGGCAATGCTGCTCTATGGCCAATTTACAAATGGTTTGGAAATCAGTCTAAATACCCTTGAGGGAAACCAACATCATTCGCAGCTCAACATGTCACTTACATTCCCAAGGTAAGTTGGGTGATTTAAAGGTAGTTTGTAATCTCATCTGATCATAATCATTCAGCTCGGCAATGCATTTCAGGACTGGTACATCAAGACATTTGGAAAGTCGGCGACTGCTGAAGTGATCACTCACTGCCGTCAAGAGCTTGTCCAAGCAATCTGGCGCATTTTACTTGGTGTCAAATTCATGGTTGCGTATTGTCATGGAATCGTGATGGAATGTGCAGATGGTATCATGTGGTGTTTTTTCCCTTGCTTCTTTTTCTACGGAGCAGATTATCCAGAGAAGTGTGGTCATTTTTTTTTGCTTCAACATGTTGGCTTACCATTCCACCTTGTAGAACAATACTTGCATGCATCAAGTATCTTGGAAACTTTCCATGTCCTTGCTGCCTTATTTCCAAGGTGGACATTTCGAAACTTGGAACTAAACGCGATCGTAAATTGCGCAATTCAAAGGAGCAAGTAGATGATGAAAATCAGCAAAGTAAAATACAACTGGTTCAAGACTGGATTTATAAGGGCGGATATGGGATCGTAAGTGTTGCTGTCGAGAGAATCCTTGGTCCCAAATCTCTCATTCCAATGCACGTAAGTTTACCCTTCTCATTTAAAATCAAATCATTGTTAACCAAATCTAGAATGCTTTCTCTGAGCGATTATTAGCATATGGATTTCAATTTTACATGATGTTCGTACCCGATCTCCTTCACGAGTTTGAACTCAGTGTATGGAAGGCAACTTTCACGCATTTAATGCACATTCTGCATGCCTATGGGGATGATGCCATTCAAGAACTCAATCGCCGGTAGGTCACTTTGTCACAGTAAGGAACAGTTGCACTTACAAAAAATAGATTTCGTGCCATGCCTACATTCGGACGAGACACCATTCACAAATTCCACAATAATGCTTCTGCCATGAAAAAGCTTGCAGCTTGTGATTTCAAGGACCTCTTACAGGTAGATTTTAGCCTTTTTTTCAGATTCCTTATCTCACCATTTGCAGTGTGTGATTCCTGTCTTTGAGGGATTGCTACCAAAACGCCATAATAAGATTGTACTGGACCTCCTTTTTGAGCTTGCGACGTGGCATGGTTTTGCAAAACTTCGGCTACACACAGAGTTGACTTTACGATCACTGGACAACTCCACAACAAGATTAGGAGCCATGCTTTGAAAGTTCAAATCCACGGTCTGCGAAGAGTATGATACTCAAAATCTACCATCAGAAGAGGCCGCGCAGGGACATCGAAAAGCAGCAGCCACCGCCAAAAAACTGCAGAATAGAAAGGGATCGACTCCCCCCCCTCAAAAGAAGACCAAAGTGCGTTCATTCAAGAAGCACTATTTCAATCTTGACACCTACAAGCTACACTCTCTTGGTGATTATGTGAAAACCATCAAGCACTTTGGAACGACAGATAATACTAGCACGCAGACTGTAGGTGTTCATTTTATTACCTTGTTAATTATATTCAACTCATGTAGGGGGAACTCAAGCACCGTCAACCAAAACGGTTTTACCCACGTGTTCACAAGGGAAAGCATGTGAAGGGAATATCCGTTCACCAACGACGTGAACGAATACTTCACAAAATTTCCCTCCGAAGTGGTGAGACAGGAAACCGTCAGGAAAAACTGTGCAAAGGCAATCGTAAAAATCTTGCTCTGACAATTCCCTTCGAAGAGGCAGAGAATTTGCCTTTTACTGATCCTCAAGTGCACCACCATATGTCATCAGATACAAGACATAAAATTGATGTTGTACAATGGGTAGGAGAAAATGAAGATGACCCCGCCATGATGGTGAGTGCTGTTTGGACAAAATTACTTTTTCTTACTCGGGCTTTTTGAAGAACTTCATCCTGAGACTTAAAAATCATCTTTTGAGTCAACTCCTTGCACGTGAATATTCAGGAGATGAAACAGAATTTACCTCCAAAGAACAAAATTCGGTGGCATTTATCAACAACTGCATTTACAGCCACAAAGTATTGCGGGTAAATTACACAACTTATGACATGCGACACGAGCAAGATTCTTTGAATCCAAGGACACATGCGGACATCATGGTGGTATCGCAAGAGCCAACAATGCATGAAGATGGGATGCCAGAACATCCTTATTGGTACGCACGAATAATTGGTATCTTTCACACTCAAGTACTGCACACGGGGCCCGAATCACGCACATCTGAGCCACAACACATGGAATTCTTGTGGGTAAGATGGTTTGGGCTCGATCAAGAACAACCCTCAGGTTGGCGCCCAAAACGCTTGCATCGAGTGGGTTTTGTTGATGGAGAAGACGAGGCCGCGTTTGGATTTCTTGACCCTGAACAGGTTATTTGTGTGGTACATCTCATGCCGGCTTTTCATCATGGTCAAGGAACAAGCAACTTAAAGCCGTCTATTGCTCGTCCACTCACAGAAAAGGACGAGGACTGGGTATTTTATTATATAGGAATGTAAGTTTTCAACTTTACTGTGCTTTTTTACTCTGTTCATTGCCCTTGATTCTAGGTTTGCTGACAGAGATAAAGTGATGCGATTCCGAGGGGGGGGCGTTGGGCACAAGTCGACACGTGAATCTATGGACCAATTTTTGCAAGATTGGGATGCCCTCAATCTCATAGACAAGGAACCCTCAGAAATGGAATTGGATTCGGATTTTGACAACGAAGACGACAACAAGGAAGGGAATGTGGGGGGAGATGAAGATCAGGAAGAGTGGATGGACGAGGATGATGATGAGGAGGATGACTATGGATATGGTGGGTTGTCTGCAGAGGACTCGGGGGAAGAGACTGACAACAGTTCTGATGTTGACGTGCTCAATGAGGTGGACGATGAATTGGGTCCTGAAGATGGTGAAGGTGTAGAAAATGAGACAGAAGTATTGGGATATTCAAACCTGTAGGCTATTGTCAACCATAGATTTCTTGATACCGCAACATCTCAAGTACTGTAAGTACAAGTTCAAAATATTCTTCGAGCCCACTTACTATCAAGTGGGGAAAAGTATACGTGTGTGTAGAAAAGTATTCAAATGAAGTTTAACCTGTAGATAGTTTTATGGCTGAGCCGCTTTTGACAAAATGCAACATTTTATTAGCTACGCAATGAGGGAATTGAACAAGGGGGGAGCGGGATTTGAATTTGCCATATGGGGCCGGTTAGTTAGTCCAGCCGCCAGACCGTTAAATTTTTTTTATTTTAAGTACCAATTTCGGGTAATTTACGGACCGGATGAGCTTAGATTAGACTGGTGCGCTCTCTGACGCGTTTGACGAGCTCTCCTCACTTACCCGTTCCATTGTCCTTCCAATGATGGAGACACGCTTGACACAAACGACGCAGTTGTTCCAGCTGTCGTCGTGCAAGAGGTCGGGCTACCTGCAGACGAGATGCTTGATGCGACCGATGCAGTTGTTTCAGCCGTCGTCACACAAAAAGTTGGCCTACGTGCAGATGAGCTAGAAGCCATCAACACAGGAACCGACAGTGGGAATGGGCATGGAACTCACAGATTTGCTACAGATCTCAACATACCCACTGCCTCTGCAAACTCAGACCTGAGAAGCCTACGAAAAGGTTTGAGGAACACCAGTAAATGAAAGCTTGTGAGAGAGTGTGATTGCGGCGAGAGTATAGACGAAGTTGAGGGTATCAACGACTGGGTTTGTGACCCATGCAAGAGCGTAGAAAAAAGCAGAGGAAGGGGCGGCAAACGAAGGCGCGCAGTGTAGGCAGCTGACACAACACCCAAACGACGCCCAAAACACGGTACCTATTTATAGACTTTACCTATATATGGTAATTTATTCGCACGCTGGTTAGTTAGTCCCGCCATAGTGGCCTTACGAAAAAAATCAGCATGATATATTAAATTAAAATTGTGTACCCCCCTTGGAATTGAACCAGCAGCCTTGGTGTTGCAGAATCAGCATGAACATTGTACACAGCACTTAGACCACCACACCACAGCAGCATTTATAGAGTTTTACATGTATTTCAGTAAGTCCATAAAAATGAGTGTTTTCTGACACGACGAACAAAATATTTTGGTTGAAGAATCCTACCCTAGTACAAGCATACTAGGCTGATGACAAGCTACCAACTCACATGAATGGATCATAATATCCTCTTAAACACCATACTAGGTGGTACTAGCCTTCCTCTCCCCATGCTAGGCTTCACTAGGATTTCTCCATCCATACTAGGTTTCACTAGGATTTCATGGCCCATCCTACGGATGACTAGCCTTTTAAGCCCCATCCAAAGCCATACAAGCGAGGTACTAGGTTAGTACTGCCATACAATATGTACTAGGGCTGACATGGAACCATCATTTTTGCTGATGCACTTCTCTACCCATATATGTTCAAGCTAGGAGAACTTACACCACAATGACTTGATCTTTGCAATGCATTTTGGGGCTTGGGTGATGGGGGTGTCAATGTACTTTTTGCATGGGTGCAGCAAGGGTGCAGAGGGCTGCAATGGTTGAGGAGTTGAAGAATTTTTGGAAAGAGAGGTGTGTTGGAGTAGGTTTGTTGGTTAAGGAGCTCACACTTCCTTGTGTATCCTTGAGGGCTGAGGGTTCACACAGTATCACCAAATGTTAAATGCAAGATCCTGGTTGAGATTCAATAACTATGCTTGTCACCCACACTTTAAATTCATAGGAGAGGTAGAAAATGATGTTGTACAGGTATAGAAGGAAGAGAGGCACAAGAGGGGAAGGGTTTAGGTTGTACATGTACTGGGGCACTCAGGGAACAGGGGATGGTGTGTTCTGAAGGTGAGCTATGCCATCTTTTCCGATCTCAACCAAAGTTGAAGGGATCTTGTCATCCAATTCTTCTCCAATGTCATGACCAAAGCATTCTAAAAACATATAGTTCAAGTCTTCATCTGGGGGCCCCAGATCATCGAGAGCAAGTGCAATGGCAAGGGTTTGTGTTGAGTGGGCCCAGGTGTCTCCAAGTTGACAGTACAAGCTATTTTGATGTGTCAGTTGACAGCAACAAATATTGATGTTCACTTACCCTAATTTCTGCTCAAACACAGGTCCAGTGGTGCCAGTAGGAGGGAGGAGCCTAGTGATGTTTGAGCTGATCCACTCGCTGTGTGTACCGGAGGAAGGCCGGTAGCCTTTCACAGAGAGATAAGCATCAATCAGGATTCGTCTAGTGATTGGTTGAAGTGTGGCTAGTTGCGCCTTGATATTATGTTGCTCAAATATGCGTTCCGCCTTGAGGCCCTGTAGCTCCGACCTGAATTCTTGTAGCTTCGAACCGAATTCTTGTATTTCTTGTTCCAGTTGGCTTTTGAGTTCATTGATCTGGTTGTCAAGTTCTGTGAACATCACCATGACATTCTGAGAGGGATTGCCTGGTAAGCCCATGTTCAGCAATATCGTTTTCTTTGCTGGGTGAGAGTGAATCGTTGCACGCCAAATCTACACCAGTTGTGGATGGCTGGAGGGGAATGATGAGGTTGCGCTGGAGAACTTTTTGTGTTACTGCGGTGTGGTGTAAGAAAGAGGTGTATGGTTGAATCAGAAAGAAAGGAGGGAAAATGTAACTGTGACGTTTGCGGCTTTCGTCACCGAACATAAGCCGTCATGCTCTCAGGCTATCCCCTTTATTTTCGACATCGTCTGACGTTGCCTCTCATTCGCTCCGTCACCACCATTAATCGCCCAGGGCCACCACCGCTACCTAAGGATCAGCAGCGCGAATTTGAAGAACTCCAGCGCAGGGCACAAGCACCACGCTCATCCTCTGTTGACACCCTCCCAAACACCCACCCTGATGCTCCCACACCAATCAAACCAGAATTCAAGGGCGACGTAAACCCCCTCACAGGGGAAAAAGGCGGGCCCAAGCGTGAGCCCGTCAAGCGTTGGGGAGAGGACCAAGGTGGAGATTGGAGTTATAAGGGAAGGGTAACCGACTTCTAGCGAGAGGGCAGACTTGTTACAAGCAGTACTCGGAAAACAAAGTGAATGAGCGCCGTTAGCGAAATCCAACCCTTGTTGGCCCTGATGCGCCTCTTACCGACCGTCTTTCTGCGCCACGCTATCACGTTCCTCCGCGGATGAATGTCAGAGATAGTACGGTGTCTACAAATTGGAGGGTGTTTTATTACAACAAAATAAGAGGCAATTGCAAACCAGGCCCTTAAAAAAGAGTGAGCAGAGTAGTGGATGTTCTTTGTGGTGTGGGGTCGGATGCCTGAGCAAGGACGAGTCATCCTTAATTTTTTCTCTTCTTTCCTACTATGCTCGCATTCGCGTGCACCCACTCCCTCGATCTCCCAAGTTCGGCCGCCCGAAAGTTTTCATCTATCTCCTGATACCACGGGATGGTGGCGCAACTCCACGTCGGCGGCGAGCTGTAAATCAATTAAATCATTATCCCGTATCGCGGCATGAATAACAGCCTACCATTGGCTGATCACGAAGGGAAGGAATGAAGTCAGTGGAAATGAAGATGTATATCGCTACCGGCGATGCACCTCGCATAATCGTAGCGTGCCCACGGGCTGTCCCTATACCTCTCCCCCTCATGGCATTTGGTCCGTTTGAACCTGTGCACATCCATTTTCATCATAGAATCAGTCACGAAAGAGGACATCATCGGCAGGAATGGAAATAAAAAGCAGGCCATAAGCATACAACAAAAGAAAAGGACGGAGAGCCTTCGTGCATGGGCGCATTTTGCAACATGTCAGGAACGATGAAGAACCGAACCATGCTTCCTCGGATATAAACTTGTTCAAGTTGAGATACACGTCCATCATGGTAATATCCTTCGGAGAGATGTTCAAGTTATTCTCCGCTATCCCCAAAAAAAATGTGCGTAAGCGCCTCTGTTGAAGAAAGCAAATTCAAGTCACATACCTTCAGCAAGCTTGCCGCGATAGAGCTGCCCCGTTTTCAGTTCCACAATAATTAGGTGTCCTAGCGATCCATGTAACAATTTCACTGAGGCCTGCGCTTGCCAACTTAGATTTTTGTTTTTGGAGGAGGCGGACGATGGCTGAGATTGTAGTGTGGAAAATACAGGGGCTTTGAATCCGATGAATCGTTGGGCTCAAGACTACAAAACTAATGTAAGTGTGAATCGGAATGTCCAAGGCAACAAGGGTATGCATTGGAGAAATTAAGCAGGTCACAGGAAATCACGACTTCTCTTCGAGGTCAGCAACAAAAGCGAGCCAGGTCTTCTTCTCGATAACGCCTTCGTCTAGATGCAAGTCAATACAAGGAGGAAAGGGGGAGGAACACTTGCACGTACACAATCCGTCAGTATCTGTTACAATAACGTATCTCGCTCCAAGCTTGGTGAAAAACTGATGGAGAAGCTCCAAAGGAGAGTTGTTAGAAATGGTTAGAGGGGCCTTTTTAAAATAGAAGGTTATTATTGGCAAGAAGGAGAATGTAGAAAGGGCACACCTGATCCATATAAGGTGTGAAGTTGAACGGATCAGCCGTGGCCAGCGTTTGCTCTTGAGCCTCTGCAAAGGACAGGATGGAAGACGACATCAATGCGTGCGTATCCGCCACATGAAAGTGGACCGCGTCGTTCTCATTGTCCGCCAGAATGCCTGGACGCTTTCATCAGCAAAAGCAAAGCCACAGCAAAGAAGAGGAGGGGAACGCACTAAGAGCATGTTCCAACTCGTTTGTGCCGATGTATCCCACCATTCGGAGACCATCGTCATTCCTATCCTGCCTAAGAATAGGGAAGCCACTATCGTCGGCGCCCGACGACGTCAGGGCGAGGAGCTTCCTTCCCAAATTCTTCACGGTGTTCTCTTCATCAACAATAATGACAGGAACATCACGACTTGTCTGGTCGAAGATTAATGATCAATCGCGCATATAAGTTGCAGTCACGTACCACTTCGCTGATTTGAAGGTGTCCCCAGATATATTCGTGCTTATAATCAAGATAGGGCAGCTGATTTAGTTCGATCACAAGGTCGTAGATGCCTTTAGGTTCAAGAGCGTCCGCCACTGTTTTAGCAACAAGGACAGACAACATGACAGGCACGGCATAAGTCAGGGTATCTGTGAGTTCAAACATTATAACAGCCAAAGAGACCGTCGTCCGCTGCGGTCATAGTGAACAAACACGCATACAACAAAAATACGACACCAACCGTGACGCCTGACAAGGTCGCTGCTGCTCCAACCATGGCATAAAGACCGGGAACAATACCTGTGCTGACTATCAGTGATCTTTTTCTTCGAATAATTCACAATAGAGCTCACAATCCAGATCACCGCCGCAAGAACGGAAGATCTGAGCATCTGGGTTTCTCATTTGCAACCATTGCATTCCAATACCAAGGACGCGGCCTGCGCACGCACCCACGCCCAACGTGGGGATGAAGATGCCAGCAGGCAGCTTGATTCCAAAAGTGACCACGGTCAGGGCGCCTTTGACGACCATGGCTATCAGAATGGCTTGCACCACAGGCCATGCATGCTCGAATGACCCAGGATTGACGACACAAAGCCCAGAGTGCGTGGTCTTGCCGGTTTGACATTCGGCGAACAACTCGTAGACGAGCTCTGTGCCTCCCATGCGAGTATAAGGGTTGAGGAAGCAGAAAATACTTGTCAGTAACGTGATCTACTCGAGCAATCAGTGGCTTGTGTTCGTCGAGGGGAGAGAACGTACCAAAAGCACTTCAACTATCGGGTGTTTCCCGAGCCAAGTCTTGTTTCGAACATGTTTGCTCCAGCGATAATTAAGTTTCGAAAAGTAGGCACCATAGACGCCCTACATAGATATTAGTATCATCTATGTGTTTGTGACGACGATAGGCCAACGTACCCCAAACAACCCTAAAATAAGGAATGGCACAAGCTCGTAACCATGCCAGTCCTACCGACACTAAGCAAGGAATCCGGGAAGGAAATAGGACGGGCGCACCTTATCGTACGTCACTTGGAACAACACCAACTTCCCCGTTCCGAACGGGTCAAGCATCTTGAGAGTAATCGCGGCAATCATTGCACAGAAGAAGCTGGGGTAGATCAGCCAAGAGGAAGAGTTATAAAATTAACTCGCGTCGCCTGACCTTCGCCACATGACCTGTATATAATCTGAGTATCGTAGGCGAAAAAACCAAAAGAAGCTCACCTTGGGAGGGAAGAAATAAGAAACCTCCTCCAAACTGAACAGCGTCCCACCAATTGGCGCCCCGAAAGCAACGGCAACACCAGCAGCACAAGCAGCACTAAGAATTTCACGACGTTTGGCTAACAATGGTATCAGATTAATGCGTAGTTCTCCTATACTCTTGATGGCTACCTTCGTTGTTTTCGTATTTCGCAGTAATTCTGCTAACGATATTTCCAATGCAGCTTGCAATATGGACAAACGGACCCTCTTTTCCCAATGACAGACCCGACGCAACTGAAAGCGCCAGACCGACAGATTTCGTGAACAAGACGCGCCCACCAAGATATCCATGGATGACAAAACCTAGGATTGAAGGTCAGGGTTCTCTATATACTTGAGGGCTGTGCCTGTCGCGTACCAGAAAGGATTGTCTTGATCTCTGGAATCCCACTTCCAGCAGCCTATTACGAAGCCAATGAGATATGAGCACGCACTTCAAAAAGGACTGAACATACATAGTACATGATTTTGCGTTTTGGTCCGGCTGTAGGTGTCATTTGGTCCTTGACATCGTCTGGTGTTCCTGGGTGAATGGATTGAACGCCCGATTCCTTTCGCGTGACAAAGGTAGTGGAATTGGTGAGATACAGCGTTAGCAGACAAGATATCAGAGCCAGTGTAAGCTAAAACCTATCAATATGCAGCCATAGACTCCCAACAGATGAAATACTCACTGCGATACACGCGTACGAAATGTAATCGACGATGTTTTCTCCGTGGTCGCCTTGTCGATAAGAAAAAACATCGGACCAGGTTTTCCAAGTCTGGCAAGTATCTTCTACATGGCGCGGACGGTGGAAACCGCCAGTATCCTCTAGAGGGCAACAGTACCTCTTCGCCTTCCACCATCCACTCGCACAGTATCCATCTTTGGTGTCAAAGAGCCATTGTTCGCTCCGAATGATAAGAAACGCGACGACAGCGGTAAGGAAACCAACAATAGTGACGACCAACCATCCCAGGGACTTGTCGAATGCGAGCCGGATGCGAGACCGAATCGATTTGTGTTTCCTGAGTTTCGAGAAACGCACCGAGTCTTTGATGGCGTCATGAAGCCAATCAATGGAAGTGAACGACGAGTACCAAACCCGGATTCCGTTGGTCTTAACATCAGGTTCTGGCTCGTCATTATTGATATGATCGGGATTGTCGTAGGCGGAGATGGGGCGTGCAGAGCTCAACCGACCGAAGGCAAGGTCCTTTAGGGTCGAATGAATATAATGCGGGCTTGCAGGGTTGGATGCTGTCCTGTGAAGAACATTGAGGGCAGGAGGCTGAGGTAAACCCCTACGGGACGCGAATGTTGTCCCTTTTGATTTCCTCCGACGTGAAGGCAATGTCCCGTATGACCGTCTTATTTCGTTGGAGTAGAGTGACGAGGTCTCAGTGACAATGGGGAGCCCGGAGATACTGTCGACTGGAGAAGAAGCAACGTCTCCATTGCTTGGCCCAGCTCGCAACGTGCTGTTACTGCCGATGCGTAACAACCGTTCACGACGCCATGTAGGCGATGAGGGTGCTCCGTTTTCAGTCCCTTCGGATGTCGCTACGCTATGCATCGACCTGGAGAAAACGAAGGAGGATTATCGATTAAAAGTGGGATTAGACAGCCTTAAGAAAAACAAGTCCGACGCCAAGTCGGAAAGCGAGTTGTGTCGGGAACATTGACCAATAAGGAAATAATTGACACAGCGAAACAATGATGAAGCTATGCTTAATTATAAAGTTATGCTTTCTACCCAAACTTTGTATCTCTAACTACATTACGAGCCTTTCGCGAGCGTCTCTGTAGGCGTAGCAGAATTTCCCATAGCTTCCGCCTGCACCTGCCCACTTCTTGCCATTAATGAGTTCAATACCATCGCTAGCCCACTCATTTGAGCGGACTGTAACAAGGACACGTTGATTTCCAAACTAAGCATCGTGCCATTCGCCGTTGATCCTCGCAGGACGGCTGCTGGTTGCGGCTGTCCCTCAGGAGGAAGAGATGACGCAGGAACAGGCATAATCCCAAGTGC
This sequence comes from Laccaria bicolor S238N-H82, assembly GCF_000143565.1. NCBI lineage: Eukaryota > Fungi > Basidiomycota > Agaricomycetes > Agaricales > Hydnangiaceae > Laccaria > Laccaria bicolor. Next base: position 148,331 of record NW_001889944.1, on the reverse strand, counting down.
GTGCAGTGCCGGCAAAGACGCTACAGGAAGCTGAACTGGAATAGCACCTGCCGACTGATACGGGGTGTATCCCGTAAGTGGCAGTGGTGGTGGACTGGCCTGAAACGTTGATGTGGAGCCGGTGGCCATGGGTGCACCATACACTTGCGTATATGGGTAAGGATATGGGCGATAGTATTGCGGCATTGTTGCTGGTGTAGCAGACGGATATTGCGTGACGCGCCCCATGTTCCCCGACGCCATCCGTTTATCTCTCTCTATTCGTTCCAGGTCGGCTCGAGCAGTGCGCAACTCAATGCTTATCTGAGCAGTCTCATTACGTTCGGTTTCCAGAACGGACTGAGCTAAAACGTAGGCTTGATCGTCAGGCGCCAGACGCTGCAGAGCATTGAATGAGATTGTCTTGAATTAAAGCAAAAGGCCACACCTTTCCCGAACGGATTTTCAAATTTCTCATCCTCTTATGTATGGCCTGACGTCGCCGATAACATTCGAGGGCAAAGGTTGTCTCTACAATCGCAGGATGAACTACAGAAACAAAAAATGACGAGCGAGCGTACCTTGAACTTCTTCCTGCAGATCAAGTTGCCTTGCCTTGCCCTTGCCCTTCCCCTTCCCGCTCAACAGATACTCCAAGTCTTCTTTGGGTTGTTGAAAGACATGATAAGGAAGCAACCGATTCACTACGTCAAGATGGTCGGTAAAGGGAGTATCCACGTCAGGATTCAAGACGGCTGGTTGATCAAGGGCAAGACGCGACGCAACTCTACATGACGTGAGCTACCTTAACTGGCAAATGAACACGATATGCAACAACCTAGCAGCCTTTTGCTTGGTAATTTCGAGCTCCTCAGGCGTTCTCTTCTTCACTTTCGGAGGTTTTTTGTACGACACTGTGGGTTGTTGTGGAGCCGTAGACGAGCCGACGTTCCAGTGGGATGGTGCTTGCCAGATGGCAGACCCTATGGACGATGACAGGCCAGAGAGAGACTTTGTAAACGATCCATTTGCTCCCAGGGTATTTTGCGCTGTGACAGGAGCGCGATATACAGAACTATAGCTGCGTTGAGGGTTGGAAGAGGCAGCGAAGCTTTTAGACATTCTCGTGTTTGATTTTGGGCCTCTGGGCCCGTGACCGGCACTGGGTTTGCATTAGGGCAGGTCTGTGGAACTTGTACATGTAAACGTAGCCCTCTTCTCTTCTTGCTCATTTGACCGTTCCCTCACCAGACGCAGTTATGAGCACTTCAAAAAAGGACAAACCTTCCTCTGCAATTGGGTCCATTCGCAAACGGCCAACAAAAGGGGATAAGCCAACGGGGAGCCCAGCAGGCACATCGAGCGCTATGCCTGAAACACAGTCTCGTCGGCTTCATTGTCTTATCGCGGGCGAATTTATCGTCTTTTTAGTCATCATGGGGTGCGATTACGTGGTTAGCGAGTTGAAGGGGGTTATACAAAAGGAGCGAGGGCTGGATACCTTGAAGGATGTTGATCCTCACACCTTAGAATTGTGGAAGGTGAGTGCAATCGACGAGTTGCGATGCGAAGTGACATGACTTACATCACCACCTTTCCAGCCAAACGACTCCAACCCTATCACCGCTAAGCCAGCCAACACTCTCGCTGCACGTATCAGGTCCCTGGGAGATAGCCTTTCGCAATTTGCCACCAAACTAGAGCCCACAGACAGCCTCTTCAGTATCTTTCCAAATCAACCTCCCAGTGAGCACCTCCACGTAATCGTGAAGGTCCCTGCTACCGGTGAGTGAGAGTGAATCTCCGTGGCTGAGCGTTATTGATAAGATTTCACCCGAAAACCTGCCTCGTTTGCCAACTCGTTGTTCGCTTCAATTTCCTCGATATTCCCTTTCATTCTCCTGCTGGGATTGGCATTCTGCCTTCTACGCGTTTGGGACTGACCATAACATCTACTCCGCACGCATCAATGTCATTTATTCTTTTCGCCGGCTCCCAAACGCGATTCGCTCGCCGCTCTGGACTACTTCCCGCATGTTCCCATCTCGCCATTTCTCGATGCCCTGTTCATCTGGCACCCACTTTTTCTCTTCCTCCATTCCCCTCGTCTTATAACCTGTCCATGGTGTCGCGAACCTCTTCCGAACTCTCTCTGCTCTCCCAACCCGCATTTACTTCAACCTCCCTCATTTTTTCTTTACCAACTCACGACTTCAACTGTTTTCTTGACCTCTACCATATCCTGATGATTGCTCAGCTGCTGAACCACCATTAAAGAAACTGAAACCCGAAGAGGACTACATCCACGCTTCTTGTAAGGCCTTTCAATTTACTGTCTGCAATCTCTATAATAGGACCCTCCACCCTCAGATGTTCAACGTGAATTAACAGTCTCCGCTCTGTATGAAAAACTCAAAAAGCAAAGATGGGTACATGGTATCGCAATTTTTTGCTCTGACTTCCTTAAAAACAAAATTTTCAGTCAGAGGCACTCCAGGTAGCGGAAAGTCTGTGTTGGCGGGACTCCTTCGCCGCTATATCAATGAAACAGAACCTGATACGGAAGTGGTTTCTGTTGATGCATGGCCAGAAAATCTGCCTGTGCAGATCACCCCGAATACGATCCTCATTCTAGACGAAGCGCAGACGACGTATTGGGATAAAATTTTCTGGAATAAATTTAAGAATCCGGGTTTACAGGGTATGCGGGTTGTTGCTCTTGCCAGCCACGGCAGCTCTGGTTACACCGGGGCCGACAATGTAACGCCAATGTGGATCGGAAAGGAACAGCGCGTGGGCCTTGCTCGTCTTGACTGCGGGGATGGGATCCTTGTTGGCCTTCTTTTCACTAGAGAAGAATTCAACGCGCTCGTACGACTGAAGTTCCACGATAACTGCTTTTCTGACTCCTTCCTCGATTGTGTCTTTGATATGACGAAGGGTCATGTGGGAGCTTGCGAGGATTTGATGAAGTGCGTCGCCACGCACAAGGTAAAGAGCCCTTTCATTTTTGTTTCGACTAATACTGATTCTAATTTAGTCATATCGTGAACGGGTGAAATCTGCCGAATACACCTACGAAATGTTTATCACTGGTGTCTCCATGGCTGACATACCCCAGGCCATCTACAAAGGAACGGTATTTGGCCGTGGTCTACCACAGGCGAATGTTTTACGTGAAAACCTGGATGTAACAGCTGTAATGAGTGAAGTCATTAGAAAAGAATCCATTGTCTGCCCGGACGATTACCTCGCTTCGAACCCCGACAACGACGATAAACGAAAGGCGGCCCTCCGCATGATATTCCGGTCTGCATACAGAAGCCAGAGCAGATATCGATGGAATATTGTACACGTTTGCATCTCCGCTCCACAGGCGATGTATAAACTGGAAGCTCAATGGATCGCCATTGGAGTCTAGGATCATCGAGCCGAACCCGTTCGAATTTTCCCTAGCTGTTATCCAGAGGTTTTCACGGCAAAGCCTAGAAAAACGCGAAATAGGTCCCAAGGCACAATCCATCCCAGAGGCACAATTCCAGGACGAGTTCTACTCCGCATCCTCTAAGCACGCGAATGGTTCTGTTTCATTTCCAGAGTTTGGTACGAAAAACGGAAGGATTGATTTCTTCATCCGGTCGAAAAAATGGGGCGTTGAACTTCTTCGTGATGGTAATCGATTGGGCCAACACGCAAGACGATTCACCGAAGGGGAGTATGATAAATGGGTTGAGAAGGGATGGATGTCTGACTATATCATTATTGATTTTCGTACCCGCCCTCCCAAGATCGTGCATCGAGGTAAGCCTCTTGTTGATATCTGCGATATCGTATACTAACCTATGAGTAGACGTCGATAAACTTATATGTCGTATCCGTTGATGACTGGAACACCATTGAGGTTCTTGACAACGGAGGAAAAGTCCTTCATCAATATTGTTTACTAAATAACTCCTAAATGGGTTCTTTGTTATTGCTGCTTAGGATGGCCGCTTCAGTTTGAGTGTATTTATGCCCCTTGTTGATAATATCTTACTACTCAAAAAATCTAAGGATCAGTCGCCATTTCTACACCTGCTGAATCTGACCCAGGAACTACAGCCGCATTCTTACTGCGCGCCTCCTCAAGCGCCGAATAAGCCATCTCCAACATACGAGCCTTCACATCTTTGAGCAACTCTGCTGCACGGCCAACATCTTCCGCATTACTTCCCGCAACTCTCTCCAAATACTCTTTGGCGAGCATGAGGTCGCCACCAGCGGTGCGCATGTGGTACTCAGCAACTTCCAAACTTGATTTAGCGTAATCCTGTATGGGTCGAACTACCAAATGAAAGCCCATTCAGCAAGCACCAAAAAAATTGTGTGGGAGATCACGTACGATCAGCTTGACAGACCTCCACCACGCGGCGATGGTATGCCACTGCCTCGGCATGCTCATCAAGGGAGCGATGGAGTCGCGCTAGTTTGAGATTGATAGTTATTTCATGTGGGTCTGCTGGGATCAACGCTCGCTTATAACATTCCACGGACTCGCGAAGGCTGTAATTTAATAGTCAGCTTAGTAGAAGAGAGAAAAATTCATGTAACTTCACGAACCGTCCAATTTCTTCGTAACACATTCCCTGCGCCTGCCACAAACGAACATCATACGGACTAGAAAACATTGGCTACGATGTGTGATCACAAGGAAAAGCCACTCACCGAAGAGCAGTGGCATGTTGATAGTAATGAAGAGCGTAATGATGCATACTCAAGAGTTCATATGCTTGACCAAGTCCATACCAAGCTCTGTAGTCTTTCCTGTTTACGTCTGTCAGAAGCGGTGTGAATGATACGTTGCAGCGTAACAAAAGCGCAAATCATACCTACAGCGCGCCTGTAGGCCTCAATGGCGGCATGTGAGTTTTTCATTTCGACGTACTCGTGGCCCATAAGAGTCCACGCCGAAAGATACGTCCGATCAAGCTGGGTGGCTCTTCGGAAATACTTGACAGCTTTCTCATGCTCGGCACGAAGAGAATAATGATTGCCTGCACGAACAAGTGAGGATAAGCAGAAGATACATTATTTTCCAGCAACCTACCAACAAGGCAGCACACCTCCGGACGATCTTTATCCAGGGCAAGAAACTCGTGTGCAAGCCTTGATAATTTGAGCTTATTTTCTGTGACGTAGAGAATGTTGGAGAAGATGTCAATGTCGTCAACTCTGTACTGATCGATTGCCAAGATTCTCTCAAATTGATTTTCTGCTTGACCGAAATCTGATATAGGAAAAGTTGTTATCAATTGGCTCAAGAGAAAACAGCAAACGACATACCATGGAGATGATAAAGGACACAAGCTCGTAAGCTCATAACCCAGAGGCTGTTCGGGAAGAATTCTGGTCGTAGGAGTCGATCACATAGCTGAAGTTCGTTCTCCGAGGGATTGTGCAATTCATTCAGCGTCTTGATTTGGAAAAATTGTACCAGAGGATGTGTCAGAGGCAATGGCATAAGCTGTAGAAGAGACGATAGCTGCACAAAGATTGATCAGCATCAACCGAGAAGAGGAGTGCTGAACAAACTTCTTCACCATCCCCAATACAACTGCCGAGGAGCGTCCATGTTGACCAATTCCAGGGGAAACCGGCAATGGAAAGGAGGGCACTCTCAATCGCTTCTTCTCTCCTCGACGAACGCGAGAGAAATAGCGCCTTTCTGGATTACGGGAAACAAGCAACCAATCAGCACCAGCCGGTCGCCAGAGTAGATGACGTGAACTCCACTCACAAGAAGAGCAACCAGGGGTCCGTTGCATTCTTCACCTCCTCTAGAAGATCGTTCAACGATGTATTTACTGGGACTGGCGGTTGATGCCGATTGTCTGGTTCGGTGTGAACGACGGCCGGACTGAGAACAGAATTTTCGCACTGTCTAGTTTATGCCAGTCACGATGAGCCTTCTTCTCGCTAGCCTGAGAAAACATGATTATAAGAATAGAACAGTTGAGAGGTGAAGTGAAGCTCACGATAAATTGACTGTAGATTTTCAAGAACATAGCTTTGGAACTTCTACATGTCTGTAGCATATGCGAAGCCCTTTGAAATTCTCTATTTTCAAAGCATAATCGAGCTGCGGCGAGTACATCCGCTTCTTGATATTCCAAGTCTGCCTCCATCGCAAGAATGTCTTCAGGCTGAACTTGTAGCATTGGAGCATGCGGGTTACGCGCCGGGGTGATGGGGACTGTGGGTTGTGTAAGAGCTTGTGTTGCAACTGGGGACTCTTCCGTGAAAGACATCGAGGGGTCTTGAGACCGGGGTCGGGCAGGTGTAGATGTGGAGAAGGCGGATGCAGATGGAGAAAGCTGCGTAGGCCTCCGTTTGGCTGTCGGCATTGACAAGAGGAGCTCCGACGCCCTAGTTTCTTCGGTTGAACAACATCACAGACATCTTTGGTCCACTCACCACTTGCCTGCGACCGACAATCCTCGATCTGAGCACTCTTTGGCCGCTTTTCTCAATTCCGACGCGATTTGCGCGTCAATGTTCAGTACGTCGGTCATAGTGAATGAAGCTTGTTGTGCAATCCAGACAAGTAGAATGGCAAGTCAAGCTCGTCTAATTTGAAACAAAGTTCTCGAATAAACCTATGTGAACCTTGGTGAGCCGAGAAATAACGAGCTCTCGCTGGACAGATGCTTGGAAATTCCAGAGTTGATTGTGGAGAGAGCAAACGTTGTGTATTTCCTTTTTGGTCGAAACAGACCTTTCCGCGTTCCATATCTTCGCCGCTGGTCAGGCTCAAGCTTGACGAATATACGTTTCAGGGTTTCTTCACCGTTGCTTGGATCGACAACGCTGAATCCGCAGAACACTAGGCTACCAACGAGCAACAACGGATACTTGACTCAAGTTCTCTGCGACCTTCGCGCTCACTTGACATCCGACAAAATTCTAGTCATATCCACTAGAATGATTTACATTATCGTGTTTCTTACGCTCGCTTTGTTCCTCGCGGCGGCTCGCCTTTATACGATCCTTCCAAACGATACTAAACGACGTTCATCCTCACAGCCAAAACGCTCAACTTGTAATCTCGCTGTATTCCTTGGCTCAGGCGAGTTGCTCCATTGCCGTTTGTTTTCATGTCAGCCAACGAGTCTTTTGTGAATCCAGGTGGCCACACAACTGAAGCCTTGGCTCTCGTTTCGGCCATAGATCCTCAGAAATACCATCATAGACAATATATTATCAGCGCAGGGGATCACCTCAGCGCCCAGAAGGCAAAAGCTCTTGAAAGTTCTATAGCCGAGGTTGGTTCTATGGCAGAATGCGTGTCTCGTTACCCACTTAATGTAGAGATTGCAGGCGTCTGATGGTACCCAGTCTTACAGTATCTTGACCATTCCCCGCGCACGCCGCGTCCACCAATCTCTTCTAACAACCCCTGCTTCCAGCATCGTTTCTCTCTTCACATGCGTCTATCACGTTACCATCAAGCCCAATTTGTGTTTCCAAGAATCCCGCTCAAGATTCGCAGATGTTTTGATCCTTAACGGTCCAGGGACCTGCTTTATCCTCTGCGTGGCGGTCTACATCAACAAAGTACGTGTAAACTCATGCCCCTGTGGGACAACACAATCTCATTTACCGTTCGCAGTTTCTCGGCTTGCCAGCTCCCGTTGTCATTTATGTTGAATCATTTGCACGCGTGACGTCGCTCTCCCTTTCTGGAAAGCTTCTTCGTCCCTTGGCTGACCGGCGAGTTTTTTTTTCCAAGACGCTATAGCTATCTGGCTAACAATGTTTGCTCAGATTTGTTGTTCAGTGGCCACAATTACTTTCAGACAAAGGCCGGGGAGAATGTGTTGGTTGGCTCGTCTGACAGTCTTTTCGCCCCATAGACTCAGAGTGTCGGAATGTCCCTCACGCCGACTTTGCGGAGGTACCTGGTATGTTGCTGTTGCCCAGCACGACGTCCCGCTTGCAGACAAATTCTTAGGCAAGATGGTGACCTCGCCCACCTAACCCCTCATGATTGAGGGATGGAGTCTACTTAGTTCAATTCAGGCAGTAGACCTGTTTTACAGCATCAGCTGGGCAAAAGATACAGCAAACAACCTAATTACAGTAAAGGAAAAGGAAAAAAAGTTCACTTCCGCGTCCACCTATCTTCTCCGCTATGGCCACCTCTCCTGGGACTGGCACTCCTCCCTCGCCCGCCTTCTCGCTTGCCAGGCTCCCAGCCACCTCCTCCACTTTCATTTTTCGAGGGGTTGAGTCGCCTTTCAAGGCGCTGCCCAGCACGAAGGGATGAAACGAGATCTTTCGAGGCCAAGCGTAGATGCATGAAATTGCAGAAGCCACCACGATTACATTCGCCGTTCTCGTTCTGTCGGCAACATGCTTCGCGGAAATCCGTAACAGGTGACAGCTCTGCGTAAAGTGGCCGACCTAGAACAAAAGTTAGATCCTGTGATGAATGTATAGAGCGAACTACGCACCTGCATACCAACGCTCGTTGCAGCTGTCCACAGCAGCTTGTGCCTCTGTCTCCCATTCATACCGGGCGTACACGTTTCCGATCAAGTGGTCGCCGACATTGTCACAAACCTGATTTGTTAGTTTAGACGGCGAAAGCAGACGATAGTACAAGAAGAAGGCTTACATGTAGCTCGAGGAGGTGTCCAAACTTCGACAACTCGCAATAGAGATCTTCATAGACAGCATCGAATCCCTCTTGGAGTTCTTTCTCAGTGAGCTTGCAAACAGGGTCGTGCGCGGGATTGTGGTAGACATTTGGAAGCAGGATGGTCTGCGAGAATGGAGGCTTAATGTGCTTGCGCGAGCAGCGATCTCCGTGACGGCACGCTCCAATCTAAAGGTTGGGAATCTCGTGAGTGAAGGTGAGAAGAGAAGAGAAAAGTCGGTACAAACTTTGTAGTAGAATGAACAGTTGACACGATCCTGTTCTGTTCCGAAGATGTTGGCCTGGGACACCGAGACGCGTTAATATATAACGAAAATGAAGAGGAGGCGGTACTCACCAAATGTGAAGCCATGCTGGTTCAAGTTCAAGTAACTTTGCTCGTTGAAGATTACTAAGCGAGGGTCTTCACAATGCGCTGAGTCAGCCGAGTCAATTCTTTCATTTTGCGGCTCGACGTATAACACCCGGTTTCGACTGGTGGTTGTGCAATAAAATGATTACAGTAGCATACAGATAAGCGACAACATATTCATAATGGTATAGCAAGAGTACAGTACAGACCGCTGATAAATCTATGAAGAGGGCCCATCACTTGCCCATCACAAATCAATAATTTATTTATTTCTCCCCGCCAGAACGCAACAACTCAAGAACGATCCCATGTCATGTACGGGTCGTCACAGGGAACGGGAGAACTGTTCGAAATAATGTCCCAAGGGCGAAGGCCGCTCGGAGCCATTGAAGACCTCGAGAATACCTGCGAATGATGGCGGTTCATGTCCGTGTTGGGCTGGCAGGACACGTCTTGCATTATGACAGGTTCCGGCTCCGGAGATGTTGAAATGTTCCCCAGCGCAGTCCTACTTGATGTTAAATACGTGATTCGATACAGGTTATAAAAATGCACGTACGTAGCAAATGTATCCAACTCAGAAATGCGGTGATGGAGTGAACAATTCGTCCCCAAGTAATGCTTCGGAGATCGAGAGAGTATATCAGCCGCCTTTCGCAGTCTGAGTGAGAGCTCCAGCACGACGTTATAGTTGGATGGCTCATGCAAACAATCGCAATGTCCGCCGCGGTGTTTGTGGAATGCAGGATCGTCCACTGAATCGTGTCTTGACATGTACGAATCCTCGCACCCCATAAGACCTGGGTATGGAAGAAACATCGTACTAATATCATAGTCGTGTTGACCGTCTGGGTGCCCCACAACCCCCACGTGGGGTTGGGAAAATTCTTCCGTTGGCGTCATGAGAGACGGAGAAGGAATGCTCTGTGGCGATGAGCGGTACGATGGTTGTTGCTGGGATTCGTCGATGTGGGGGATTGACGGGTAAACATTTGCTTTGACAACAGCTGGGGAGCGCAAGGGGCGTGCATTAAGGGGGGGTGAATCAGCTTTTTCCGACGAAGACGCCGAACTTGGGGGTGACGGTACAATGGGGGGCGACTGCACTCGAGAGTGCCACTTGTCGTAATCATCTGCAGGGATATTGTTCGACTGTACCCATCGTGGATGAGGTTTGTTTTTCAGCTATGATCATCGTTGTCAAACAGAGGAACTAAAAGGCGGGATATAAAGTTTTACCTCGCGAATCACGCCCTCTAATTCAGCAACGCGCTTGAGTAGCCTTGAACTCTCATCTTGAGCGTCAGATCTCTGATTAGGATCGTCAACTTCGTACACACAAAGGCCAGTCTAGAGGGCGCCTATTAGTCAGGGGCCTTTTCATAGGCGATGAATATTGTACCAAGCCAAGTTGTGTGCAGCGAGCGCAAGCTGGTCGCTTTCGGTCGCACTGTGAAGGAAATGTCAGTGAGTTACCCCGTAGAGATAGAAACAATTTACCATCCGCTTAGATGTGTGACAGTTGAGGCAGGATTGGGTCGTCCTATTACGGCGCCTTGAAGGGCTTGTGAGATCGCTGAAGGTGATACAGGAGGAAAATAAAACAAACCTCTTGCGATGGTCGCCAGAGGGAGCAGGCGTAGAGACCTCAGAGGTTGTCCTCTTTTTACGAGACGACGTATCGGAAGACATGCTTGAACTTGGTGTTGGTGAGATAGATCAAGGTAGAAGACAAGCCGGGTCCGAAGAAGCGCTGTTCGAGCTGTAGAATCGCTACCGGTTATCGAAAAGCTAGTCCTGGCAACTTCTGAGAAGTCGAGGAGGGGTTTTATACTTCGACTGTGTCGGGGTTCAAACGCGATAATAGGACTACCCAATGCGGGGAATCAGGATAGACTTAGCCAGGGAATCGCTGGGAATTACGCCTTCAACGTCTAATGACGCTCGGGCTCGCCAGGCCCGCTTCAAGCAGTGATGTGAATAGAACATACGTGTGAAGTTCGGTATCGAACGTTCACGCAACCTGATTATGGAGAAAGAATTCTCAGGTGTCGGAGGAGAACATCAGATCGCCTTGTAGAAGGACTTTTGAAGCGCTCGCTGAATCAGTCCATTGGACACTAGATCTTGGGTCGACGGGAGAGATATCAGTAAAGTGCGTGGGAATAACGTCCTTGTCCTTTTCCCGATTTCGAGTTCCATCTCGTCACCTTCTTGAAACTCCTACAAGGCTCATGCTCATCTGACCTCGCATTCTTGACTTCGCTGCGTTCTATTGGTTGCTAGTCTACCCCCCCTAACTGGAACGCTTTACTACCAGTTCTGACGGTAACTTGTATCAAGCTATGAATGATGTGCAATTTTCTACAGAACTTTCTCTTCAAACGTCTAATGTTAAACGGCTTGGTTTGTTGACCATCCGCCCCTTGCATACCAGGCTGCAGCTACCGTTGATCGGGTTCTCCCATGCCAGGGGTGAGTTTTTGTTGTTTGGGCCTCTTCAAACAAACGAGGTTTATTAAACGCACCTGGAATCTGGATGACGTCGGATCCCTCCCAAAGTGCCGACGGCAGAAGGAGTAAAACGGTCGATAACCCCGTTTCATCACTTGCAGTTGCTTACCTGAATGTCTCCGTCAAGTTCGCTGCATGCCGTTATCACATCGAGAGCGGCTCGATAATGCGTATCTATCTAGGCCAAGCACATAGGTCTACACTCTATCTGGAGGGATTAAGACTTTTCACTTCCTTCCGTAGTTGACCCTCCGTCAATTGCGGGATTGTGGTTATTAAACGGATGCATATCATCTCAACTTGCTCCCCCGTAAACTGGACGACATTTAGCGATATTGAGTACACGTCTGTCCCCTCATCGCTTCTGTCGCGTCTTGACTTTCTCAGCCCGAGCCTGGTGGAAGCCGACGGTGGCGTCACCGAGCCTTGCCGTTGTTGTCCTCTCCCTCACCTCGGAAACGTTTCTCCCAATATAAAAGAGTGTTTTTTATTCTCCATCTTTGACGGAGAATTTTAATCAAGGGTCAGCTCATGCGTTATCATTGCCATTCACGTTCCGACACCGCGGTGTCACCTCTCGGGGATTAGGAGCTTCACCGTCGAAATAACAGGCGTCTCAGGCTTGTGCAACCTACTATTTTCTATCCTGAACTGAATGGCCAACGTTTGATTCTAGTGTCAAAGTTGCCTACGGCAGTCAGCGCCCTGTGCCGCGGTTAACTTGCGCTCGCCGGCGGAACCTACATCAATGCGCAGGGTTAAGTGTCAATGATGGTCAGTGAATAGACTTGAACTCTTTTGTCATTGAGCTCTATTGGCTTTACCATTGGCAGACGCCATGACAATGCTGAAGGTCTAGTTTGTGGTACCTTGGGCCGTTTATGTCTCTTGATGGACACGTTGGATAGCGGTCCTGTCATACGAAGGTTATACCTCGGATGTGGTAGACCAGAAAAGCAATCCAATGCATAGCCTGAAATATTTCGTCATTGTAACCCCACATGGGGAACAGAGCAGATCATCGTCAACAACGGAGAAGTCTATAAAGATCGAAGTGGGACCGCGCACCGGAAAGTTACATCTAATCTAGCGAGATGTCTACTTCTGTTTGATAACATTTGGCCTCACGAACTTCTCAGCATCGATGCATCGTGGTAACCGTTTTGTGTTTTCCAGTCATCTGGACCCTGATGAGAATGTGTAGCATTTGCTGGTCCGTGAGCCTATTCCAGATGATAACAAGTATTACAGTGCTTATACATACATCTGCCTGCGGCAGCCTAGATAAGATCTGGTGATAAAGATGTGTTTTATGCGAACGCGCTGGCTAATCCTCCAAACAAAGTAAGCCACCAAGCCCGGTAGAGCGTCATCACACCCTCTTCATCGATGATTCGTTTCGCGCAATCCACTAAACCAAGATAAGGATCTGCCTCGTGTCGTAGCCTGTGATAGCATTAGCATTTTGAGGAGACAGGTGAGATCGGTGTTTACTGACCCAATGACATCCTCGTCTGCACCAGAAAATTCAGCAGATTCATCGTTATCGCCTTCTACTTCCTGAGAAACGGAGTTGTATTCGGAAGACGCGTGGTTTCTCTGAATGGCAAGCCTCGTTGCAATTACCTCCAGCGGGCTGAGTGCCGCAGTGCTGAGAGCGACGATCACAAGGTAGATAACCATCTTCGGAATGGATATATCTGCCCACGTCAGATCTGGTTTGGAGAGGTTTGGAAGCATTAGACGGCGGAGCGGACCAAGTCCTAACACAACGAGGGAAATGTGCAGCAGCTCAGCGGCCATGAGACCCGGTGTCAGATAGAGTATCCATGGGCGGCGACGTTCGGTAGGTGTAAGAAGAATGCGCAAAGAAGGCATCAACCCCAAGTAAGACAGTTTGTGAGGTGTCGTAATGGAACTAAAGCAGCCTGAGTGATAACTGAGTGATGAGGGCGCCAAATAACGTACCGGTAGGTTAAGATGGCGGTGGGTAAAGAAACCAAGAGCATCGTGATACTGTACAAGAGAGTTCCCTATGTCGAATAGGTTGATAAGAGCGTTTGCAATGCAAAACTGATGTAATTACCAAGACGCCGGTTTCGGGTGCACGATATTTGCCATGTCGTGGTTTATCCGTGTCAACGGCTAGGAGAATGAAAACAGTCACAGCTAGGGTGCTGAGCGCAGTTGGCACTGTGGAAACGTTTGATCATCATCCAGGATGTAGGAGTTGCTGCCAACGTACTCAGCCCCTTGTAAAGTCCTGACCAGCCCTAATTTTGGATATTTATTGAATACGCGTTAGAAGCTGGAACCGAAATTTACACACCTCTATTCTGTAAACCCTTCCAAACATTGCGATATATGATGTGACCACGGGGCCCGTATGTGGTACTACCCCGCCCTCGGTGTCTAAATGAAGACTCTTTGGGTTGTAATTCGCCCGAAACCTCACCAGTACACCAGTAAAGGGTACGATAACCGTTAGGGTAAGGGCTAACGAGAATGAAAGGATTAGGAAGTCAAAAACGCCCAGCATTATGGTGAAAAACGATGTGGACAATGAAGAGGCGCGTAGGGGCTGCGCAGTGAATCCGGTGACACCGTAACAGGTCCGTGCACTGATAGTCACGTGGTGGACGTATTGGTGACTCGTCACTGCCTCACTCTTGTCCTTTTACCATCACAATGCTGGATCATGCTCAACAGGTGGTTGCAATCTGAAATGGCTGGGGTTGTTCCAAGTAACGTCTTATCGATCTTATCGATTCTTTCAAACTGCCCACATAATCTAATTCTTATCTGACTTATGACCAGGTTTCACTGGGCAGTTGCCACCCATCTCTTCTCACAGCACCTATGCTCCTTTTCGATGGAGATGTTCGGCAACCCAAGTCTCACGCTGGAGACTCAAGGTTCTCATTTTTGGCATTGGGTTTTCTTGCACAAAGTGCAGCATTTACTCACGCTGGCTCGGCCTGCGACAGGGTTGTCCGACGTTCGAACCTCTGAACGCATCGACTCCGCTTGGTGGAGTTCTGTGTAAACAGTGCACTCTGCGTTCTTGGGCTTTGTTCAGCTGATTTAGTCAGCTTAAGAAACACTCCACGATAACTTCTGGTTACACTTCCAACTCAAGTGCATGACTAGCCAGTAAGTACTCCCCACTTTATTGCACATTTTTTGTCCACCAGTGTCACGCAAGTCGTTGCCCACGACGGCGTGAGAGGCCCCACCTCTATCGTGCCCGGGTCTTTGAGCCTCAAACTGTTTATCTTTCTGATCCTTCGACAATCGTTGTCGTGGTGTACTGTGGGCGTTTATTCCCTTGTCTGGTACTGGAATGCGGCTGGTATATTGAATTTTTTGTGTTGTAGTTGGAGTTTGGTTCATGTTGGTTTTGGCTCAATGCCAGAAAGCTCGTCGACGTGAGCAGCACTTACAATGTTGGTTTGGGCTAATTGATATACTTGACGCTGATCGCTGCGCTTCGCAGCGTCGACGTGCGTCCTTGTGACGGCGAATTCTCTGTTTTTGTAGTAAGCATTTCTTTCACAAAACGACGCACAAGCTGCGAACGCTCATTGACTTCATTTGCATTTCTTGATGCTTTTTTCGATACCCTGGACTTTTTGGATTCGCGCTTCCCCGTTCTCCACTAGGTCTCACTGCAGCTTTTGCTGGGCGCCTTCAAGCCTATCCTGCGCCAACATGGAGAAGCACGTCTTTGCTCTCATGCTTCTTTGGCATGTCCTTTTCAACACCGGAAATTGTGTTATAATATGATACACGTTCTGGGATTGTAAAGTGGCATGGCCCGCTTTTTCACCTCTTTACACTGCCTTTCAGTGTATACGAAGCCCATGCGCTATGCCTTATCCATCAACCGACGAGTTCAACTGCTCCTCCAGCTCTGCTGCTTCCGCGTTATGGATGCGTTTTGTCGTACTCCCCTCTCCCCGTATTCTTCCCTCCTTTACCTTGTATATAGACCATTGGTGAATACAATAGAATTTTCTTGTGCCACACTGTTTTGACTCTCCGACGTAAGAAGCAATTGAGCTGTACCCACACGTCGCCGTTGATTCCAAGTCACCCATACATACCCCGCACGACGTCCATCCACTTGAAAGCGAACGCCTATATTGTGTATTCGCTTTCTATCTTTGAGATGCTTCCAGGTATGGAGGACCAGCACGCCAAAGTCAGTAGCAATAAAAAAAAATCGGCCGCCCATTGACTAACCTTTTTCAAACGATTTCAGCGACAAGTTGCCCTTGACCAATTGAGATTCAGCAAGCACCGTCGCGCAAATAATCAGACAGCCTCCTCATCGTCGACGACGCTCTTGGATGGCTCGGTTCAACCATCCTATCCCACGCCGCCCTCACAATCTCGAGATGCCACCATTTCTTCAAGATTCTTTCCCTCCACACCCTCCTCACAAGGTACCATTCTTGTGCCAAACTCAAGTCCGCTTCAACATGAAGAACCACCTCGCCCCTACCGGCCATATGGCCACGTTCAGCATCATGACGTGGCAGCCATCTCTACACAACCGTATCTGACCGGGTGGAGCCAACCTCTCGCAGCGTTCACCTCCGATCCATTAAACGCGCCGACAGGATTTACATCAAGTAAAGGTACTTCTCACGCGTCTTTACGTCGGCAATGGAACGGGAACGACTCTTTTGGATCTCACATGCAGGAAGAAGGTCCCCCTCGCAAGCGACCGAATCTTGGACCCTCCCAAGACGCGTTGAGTACCCCTGACTCCCCGCCTTCCCCTGAGATTCGTCGCGCCGGACAGAAACGGCGACCCGTTAATTCTAGTATGGACATCGGTTCTTTCTCATCCGATGACTCGTTGCCAGAACCTGGTGATATGCTCGCTAGCTCTTCGAAATCGCGCATCGTCAGGGGTCGCCCAAGCCCCAGCCCTAAACCCCCAGTAGACCCCGAGGCTGAACGACGGTTTAATATGTTTAAACTTAGTATGCCAGGTTACTCTCCAGCTCGGGTTGAGGCTGCTTGGAGACAAGCTGGCGAGGACGTGGTAAAGGCCGGGGCGTTGGTATCAGACCCTAACTGGCGACCTACGCCAGCCCCTTCACTCGTAACCGAAAAGGAAGTTGTGGGAAGGGTGAAGGAGCTAGATGAGGCGAACAAAGCACTGAGAGTGGCTGCGAAGGAGAAGGGCAAGAAGTCAATGATATACGCCAACCGCTCCACCCTCGAAACTCAGATCCAGTCTTCGTCGACCCCGACAACTTCAAAGGCTGTCCTAGATCTCACCATGTCGCCAACCTCCCCTTTAACGCCTATTCCGGTAAGGGAACCAAGACGGAAACGCGTCAAGAAGCTAGTTATCGGTTCAGATACCGCTGACAGTAGTGAGGATGACGAAAGAGAGTCAAAAAGAGGGCGTACAGATGCCATCCCTTACGAAGAAATGCGAGCGTTCGAGTATTTCAACACAGCTGAGAAAGCTGCTCTTCAAGAACTAACCGGTGGGTTATGTCTCCCTTTTCCAAATCTTCGTCTAAATACTCTCGAACAGGATGCACTCCTGATCAGGCAGAGGCTATCGTTGATCTGCGCCCTTTCGAATCGATTGACGATCTCAACACTAAGCTTGGACAGGGGAAGAAGAAGGCTGGTCCAGGTGGTCTTAGTCCTAAACTATTCGAGGATTGCAAAACAATATTGAAAGGCTATGGGCAAGTCGATGCTGTCCTCGAGGATTGCGAACGGATAGGTGCTGGTCTTAGAGCTGCCATCGCCACATGGACGACATCAGGGAAAGGGAAAGACAAGGCAGACTCTTCTGAAAATGGGGAAACCGATGGGGCTTTGAGCCTCGTTTCCCTGGCGAAATTAAAACAACAAAAAACCAAGGATTATCTTACTTCACAGCCATCTCTGTTGCCTGATGATGTGCAGTTGAAGGAATACCAACTGCTAGGCGTGAATTGGCTCAATTTGCTTTACCGCCGTAAACTCAGCTGCATTCTGGCAGACGAGATGGGTATGCAAATTGGATGTTCAATCTGAAGGCTAAGCTGACTGTTACGATCAGGTCTTGGAAAAACTATCCAAGTCATCAGTTTCCTTGCGTCCATGAAGGAACAAGGGAATAAAGGGCCTCATCTCATAGTGGTACCGTACGTGTATACATATCCTCTCAGGGTTTCTTGGTTATGAACATTGCCCTCTAGTTCATCAACTCTGGAGAACTGGTGTCGAGAGTTTGCCCGATTTGCCCCATCAATATCTGTTCAAACCTATTATGCTGGGAAAGAAGAGCGATCCATGCTCCGCCAGACATTGACGGATACCCAGCGGTGTAACAGCAAGAACGGAGTGGGCTGGGAAGTTCTCATTACAACTTACAACTTGGCCCAAGGGGACGATCGCGACCGGAAATTCTTCCGCAGGATAGATTGGAATGTTTGTCACTTGAACTGTCTTGGTTAGGATGGAAAACTAACCGGAAATCAGTGCTGCATCTATGATGAAGGTCATGTTTTGAAAAACTTTCAGTCGCAACGATATCAGTCATTATTGAAGTTTGGATCCAATTGGAGACTTCTCCTCACGGGAACACCTTTGCAGAACAACCTGCAAGAACTTGTTGTACGTCATGCTTCTACTTGTTCTTTGAAATCTCTCTTAAGCTTGGGTTCTGTTTATAGTCGCTGATGAATTTCATCCTGCCTGATCAATTCGCTACTGCATTGGGCGATCTCAGGGCCATTTTCAAGGTCAAAGGAGACTCAACGGTTTCTTTGCTTTCGCAAGAGCGAATCTCGCGGGCCAAGAAAATGATGACACCTTTTGTTCTCCGGCGGCGCAAGGATCAGGTGCTGAAAGACCTTCCTAACAAGACGGAAAGAATTGAATGGTGCGACATGACGGAACTTCAGAGGTCCATCTATACGGACGCACTTCAACGGTCGCGAAAGACACTCCTCGACGCACCCACACCTGCTGACACCGGTACGCCTGAAGACACGTTAGCCACGAACGGGCGCGGTAAGACTGTCAAGAAGAAACCTAAAGCAAGTGCACGGCCGAAAGATAAAGTCTATCTCGAGAACAGCTCGAATGTTCTGATGGATCTGCGCAAGGCAGCTTCGCACCCTATGTTGTTCCGCACGCGGTTTACCGACGATGTGTTGAGCGGTATAACTCGCCAGCTCCTCAAAGAGCCGGATTTTAAGAAGCGTGGAGCGTTGTTTGATTTGGTGAAGGAAGACATGTCGGTTATGACGGATGCTGAGCTTCAGATCTTTTGCGCGTCGTACAAGGTGAGGAAGGCTTTTAAAACCATTACGGTTGCTCTTTGATTGACCTGTTGCACCAAGTCTACGCGAAAGTACCTACAGGACGAGAATTGTTATCTCGATGCGGGGAAGGTCCAAACACTCCTCAAGCTTCTGTCTACGTACGATAGGGAGGGTAGGAAGGTTCTAATATTCTCTCAGGTGATTTCTCATCAACCCATCATTTACGGCTCAAGCTCACTTTTTCCTTTCTGGTACAGTTCACTCAAATCCTGGACATCCTTCAAGCAGTGTTGAACAACAACAAGATCAAGTACCTCATTCTCACAGGTAGTACGCCTGTTGATGTTCGACAAACGCTGGTGGATGAGTTTACGGAGGACGAGACCATTCCTGTCTTCCTACTGTCGACTAAAGCTGGGGGTAAGCTTCACTTTGTCATTGTCGTTTACGGTCCCTAATTTGTGTTCAGGGATGGGGATAAATTTGACTGCTGCATCTGTTGTAGTCATGTAAGCAAAGTACAACTCGGAATGAATTCTCACCAACTTTTTGTCCCCAAAGGTTCGACCAGGATTTCAACCCCCACAACGACCGTCAAGCCCAAGATCGCGCATACCGGATAGGTCAAAAGCGGGACGTAGACGTCGTCAAGCTCATTTCACGAGGCACTATTGAGGAGGACATGCTAAAGCTCGGCCAGACTAAGCTGGCACTGGACGAAGCCGTTGCGGGGGATAACGGTGAAGATAATGACGAAAGTGCCCCTGAGAAGGCCATGAAAACTTCATTGATGAATGTGCTGAGGCGGCAATTTGAAAAGCAGCAGGAGGATGGTGGAAATGGAACATCGGTTGGAGGGACGTAGATGCGATACACGGGTGGATGGAGCATACCTTTTTCCTCCTCGACACTTACCCTATACATATAACAATGATTGAACTTTCGAGCAGCATAAAAAAACTGGTATAGATGGGACGCAACCCTCTCATTGGGAAAACACGGACAAGCCTCTAACAAGCCTATCAACGCTTGCGCGAAAATACTCATTATCAATGCCATGTTCCCTGTCATCCATCTTCACCAGGGGGTTTCGAACGACGTACTCCAGGAACGGGCCGACATATATCTGGCGCAGGACGAACCGTAGCGAATCGGTTTTTGCGTCGCTGAGCATGACGAATTTGTAGCCTGTGGGGGTTTCGTAGAGGTGCAGTTTGTACGCTGATGTTCGGTAGTTTACGAATTGTTCGTCTCTGCGTCGTAATTTGAGGTTGATGAGAATGTGGAAGGAAAGAAGATAAGAAAAGAAAAAGGCAAACCTCCCAGAAAGTTTCTTGATCATGTTCCTCAGCGAAATGACGACCCCATAAACCAGCTTGGCCTCCTCGTCAAACGCCAGTCCCGTGCTGGACGTCCCAGGTGGGTTCGTCGCTAGTAGCGGCGTCGGTGGCTCGTTTGGGTTCGAGTTGGTGGCTACGACGACGCCTGTGCTTGATGAGAGCGTGTTTCGGGGACTGCTGAAATTCGAGGAGGAAGTGGTGGTGGTGGTTGGATCAAGCGTGGGTTGAGGCGAGATGGCTTGGGATACGGCGGGGAGGATGCCGCCTTCGACTGCGGGCTTTGGGCGGCGTGTGCGGTGCCAGTCCTGGTAGTATACGCAGGTACAGTGTCTGTTGGTGGTGTCATGGTGTGGGTGAGTGGGAGTTGACGGGGGACGCGCCTGTCGTATATGTATAAACTGTTTATCGTCATGGAACAAAGATAAGGTTACAAAAGTTACAAAAAGACATCCCATCTACATCTACGTTGTTGCTACGTCTATATCATGATCCCCATCTTCGCTATCGGTAATCTATAAAACGGCAGCGTAAAGTATTCCCTGCTCTTCCCCCACCGATCTTCCTCAAATGTAGAGGTGACATCCACATCACTCCATTCAACGTCGAATCCTACTTCTGCGAGGTGTAATTCTGCTATGTGGGTGTACACGTCGTAGAAAAGTGCATCTTGCAATATATTTGTCAGAGGGAAGAAAAAGTAATGAAGGGGAATGCACTTACTAGTCGCACCAAGACCATTGAAAAAACTAAACCTCGACTCAGGGCCAGCCAGCAAATCAGGTAGATGCTCAAAGAACCGATGAAGGTCGCTATAATCCTCCGAGAACGTGTCTGTGTAAATGACATCAAACCCGCCCCCATCAAGAAGGACTGACTCGTTCCCATCCGCGTTGATAAAGTCCTGCCACTTTCCTTCGAGGATCTGCACGCCAAGTTTGTCGTACCACCCCAAATCGCGCATATGCTGCAGGACGTCCGGGTGTGGTTCAATTATGATGTGTTGGGTTGGCGGGTGTGGTAGGGATTGGAAGAGGGTATCGATCTATGAGAGCGTTGGTAGGGCGATCATTTGGGATCAGTGGAAGACGCACGATCCCAAGCCCAAATCCAACATTGAGGACCTTCAATCTCTCGTTGTTGGGATGATCATCACAAAGCTTCTTCACGGTCTCCTGCATGATATCTTTCTCCCACCCCATCATCACACCCACCTCCTCTCCCCCAACTTTGAGCATACATATCTCCTGCCCGTGCTCGTCGACTGTATATCGGAGCTTTGATTCTAGGAACACGGTGTTAGACCCTGTAGCTGTTGTATCCTTTTCGCGCAGGATGAGAGCGCCGTCTTCAGCGTCCATCGATTCGTCTGAATCTGAACGGGTGTTTAGAATCCCAAGAAGCATTTCTGCCTGGCACAAGTCAGAGAACGAAAAGAATAGAAGGAAACTGGATTGGATTATGTACCTGCGCGAATGCCCGCGTCGCGGATGCGGGTGTATACCCCTGCGTTGTTAAATGACAAGGCAATATCGCCTGCGGTGTTTTTGAAATTGTCAACTGACGATATGTTATATGATCTGTTCGTATAGACTTGCAAGATGGAATAGACGTACCTGCATTCCATACAGCGCCTCTCTCAATCAAGATCGCAACCAACTCTTCGTTCTGAACATACGCAGCAGCATGCAAAGGCGACACGCCCTCTTCCTCGTTCTGGTACCACACCGGTGCCCCCGATTTCAAGATATCCTTGACAGTCTCTACAGATGCATTTTCGAGGATAGCGTTGATGAGGTGCTCACCCAGCACTGTCGCAGCATCGACTTGGTCCATTGCAAAAAAAGTATAGGTCATGTGATATAATTACATTTCATGAATCGTGATCTTTGTCGTCTCCGCCATTGCTACTGGGGGAGCGGGGCTAGGTGAACGCGGAGGAGCAGACGACGGGCCTGGTTGCTGCTCGTCATTGTCGTCGTCACTTTCCTCTCCAGGTCGTTTGAAAACCAGCTCTTTCCCGTTCACTAACCGTCTCTTCTTTATTGGTGCGTCAGGCCTGCTCTCATCTCCTTCTTTGGTATTACCATCACTCTTGGTCTTTGACCTCTCCTTCTTCTTCTGCCTCTTCGCGCGATTCTTGGCTGTTTTCGCATTCGAAATTCCCTCCGCTTCCCGTTTCTTTCTCTCAAACTCTGCTTCTACCGTTTCCTACCCACTTATCAGTTTAAATGCAACGAATCCAACAAGCAAACACACACCTTCAACGACTCTTCCTCCAACATCTTCAACCTCTCGTACTCCCTCCGCCTGCTTGCTTTGTACACATGGAACTCACCACTCCCAGCACCAGCGCTGGATCCCTGAACGTTCTTCATCATTTCGCGTGCGGGTCGGAGTGTCTTATCTTTTGGTGGTGGTGGGACATAAGCGGGCTTTGCGGGGTCTTTGAGTAGTTTTTCAAGCTGATAACGTTGTTTCTCGACGGCCGTGAGGGCATGGCGGTTCGTAGTCGTTGAGGAGGAGGACATTGAAGTTCAACGGCAAGAGTCAAGTTGATGATGCTCTTGCCAAACCTGGCACAACAACTCCTTCTCTTGAAGTTCTCTTTTCCTGCAGTTGGATGTCCAACGGTACAACCCTTCTCAGCCAAGTCAAACGATCATCGAAATTTCACTTTCAAATCTCCCCATTCTCGCCACAAGACCAGTTTCGTCAAAATATCATCAACCTCGTTCGATCGAGTCTCATGCCTACCACCGACTCATCTCCCATCCCACAACCCCCAGGGCTCAAAAAGATCGCGCCGTATTGGTACCCGTATACGACCATGACGAAGATGCGCTGGATTGGGAGGGAGTTGCTCGAGGTTGTATCGACTGAATTTCGGGATCGGTCTATGGAGTATTACGTGCGTTTCCTATTACCATGTCAAAATCGAACTCATTTTTTTTTTCATAGAGATACGCACTCGAATCGGGTGTCACAACCGTTAACGGCCAAATCGCGAAACCCGATACGAAATTGCGGGACGGAGATCGCATCGAGTACGTCTCTTCCCATCTCCTCCTCTTTCATAAATTTCAAACCACTCCGAAATAGAAACATAGTACACAGACACGAACCACCAGTAACCTCCACACCCGTCAAGGTTCTCTACCACGACGTGGAGCGCGAATTTTTAGTGGTTGATAAACCGGGCAGCATCGTTCGTTCGTTTCGTCTTCATAACTCCCTTCTCTACCATTCCCTAATCTATCTTTTTTGAAACTCCCTGACAGCCTGTTCACGCGTCTGGTCGATACTACCGCAACACTCTTATTGAGATACTAGTGAACGATTTTGGGTACAAGAAATGTTATCGTATGCCTCCCCCTTCAACCTTAAGTTACAAAGCTAACCAAAAAGTTAGCGGCGAATCGACTGGATAGGCTAACCTCCGGCCTGATGATCATCCCCCTATCCCCTGACAGGGCACGCGTACTCACTGATGAATTCACGACTGGGACGGTACGCAAGGAGTACGTTGCGCGCGTGAGGGGCCGGTTTCCTGCGTATGTGTATTCTTCACCCACATTACACTCGCTCAATTGTGACTCAATAGGCAAGAAATCGTATGCGAAGAGCCACTTTTGACTGTTGATCGGCAAATGGGGCTGAATATCGTTCATCCGGAAGGAAAGGTGCGTAGACATGGCTTTTGCATTTATTCAGTATTCATCCACCTACAGCCTGCAAAAACGGTGTTCAATCTAATAAGATACGACGAAAACACGAATAGCAGCGTCGTCAGATGTACGTAAGCTTTGCACCTCTCAAAAAAATGTGTATTAACTCCCCGTCTAGGCGAACCTTTAACAGGACGATGTACGCTTTCCCGCCTTCCTTCCTTATTGACCCCAAGTCATCCTCACCTTGCCATATAGCCCATCAACTCCGTGTCCACCTCCAATATCTCGGCTTCCCCATAGCCAACGACCCCATCTACTCTGAATCCCGTATATGGGGTGAAAAAATCGGTAAAGGCGGCGTGGACACCGTACCAAGCGACGAGCGCTCTGCCCCGGCGCCGCCTCCTCATTTAGAGGAGCTGACGAAGATGGGTGGGAGTCCAGAGTCTTTACGTACAGAGAAAGACGGTAAGACGAACAATAAGCTTCTCCCGCGAGAGACGGGTGAGGATATTGGTATGGGATCACCGGTACCGCTCTCGAGCGAGGCGGTGGGTGTTATTACGAGGTTGAGGAATATGAAGGTCTGTCGTCTTAAAAACAACAGAAAAAAATGTATTAACTGACGAAAAAAATGTAAAGGACGAAGATGAAGACTGGAGTCGATGGCGGGATGTCGTGTTTAGAGCCAAGGGGGCTTTGGGCCCTCATAACTTGGTTATTAAGCCGCCTCCGCCGCAGAATAGGAGGAAGAGGGGTGGGAATGGGGAGTTGATGGTTAGAGAAACTCCAGCTGCTGCTGCGTTAAAGGAAGGAGGAGGGGAAGGCGAAGGGAAGGAAACCTCGTCGTCCTCGGTTCAGCCACAAGGCGAATCGACACAGTCACAAGGCGAAACAATTACGCAGTCTTTAGGCGAAGGCGAATCATCCACAGACTCGCCCTCCCAACTGACAACAGACGAAGTTCTTTCAAAAATATCCTCAATGGAGCCTGCTCAGGACGTCAACACCGTGATCCAATCCGACAACCTCTATTGTCCAGAATGTTATTTGCCTTTACACCCTGACCCCAAGCCAGAGAAGCTGTACATCTTTTTGCATGCGCGGAAGTATACCACGAGTTTTGGGGCTTTTGAGACGGATATGCCAGAGTGGGCTGCGGAGGGATGGGTTTGGGATCAGAGTTAGTTATTGAATAGAAAGCATGACTTCATCGTGAGGGTATTATGTGCAAAATACATGGCTGTGATAGAATTATGATACACCAGGTATAGTTACTGTTGTGAAAGTTGTTATTAGTTGTCCAGTGGATTAAGATCCTTGTGAGGAATACCTTGATAAATTTGGCCATGAATTTTCTGTTCGTAACTGGTCAGAACGAACAAAAAACAAAGAAAACAGTAGAAACGGACTTGTGGAACTCTGTCCTTAGCAAATCATTGACAAAGTGGCCTTGGCCCTTATCCTTTGGCGTCATCGCCTGGTTCTTGAAAATCAGGTCTACCCCAATTTCATTCCCTCAGCAACACACATATCGAGAGAAACAAGAACGCACCATCGTCCCACCGCCGCTTAACCTGGAAAGTCCCCGGAACCGTCGTATTCACCCCCCGTGGCGTTTCCTGGCCCAGCGCCGCGGCCAAGTTCAACAGTGGATTCGAAGTGGCGATGTCCGCCTCCCTCTTCGCTGCGTCTGACGCATTCTGTTCATTCTCCAAGCGAAGTCTCTCTTCTTCCCTTTCTCGTTTGATCTTTTCGAGTTCGCGCAGAAGTTCAGCTGTATCGTCTTCCTCGTCGTCAGAGTCTTCTTCGCTAAATGCACGCAACGAAGGTTTAGTTCGTTCAGCGGATGGTTTAATGATATCACACACCTTTCATCATCCTCGTCTTTCATCTTCGAGTCCTCGCCGTCCTTCTCATCATCATCATCCTTATCCAATTCCAACGCCTCCTGAAGCAACTTCCTCCTCTTATTCGCCTCTTCGTCAACAACAGGTGCCGCTGAATCCTCTACAGCCAACGGCGGCTTTCCCTCCGCCTTGCGTTTCTTGTTCTTCGCCTCATGCTCAGCTGCCAGAAGCTCGGCTCGTAAATCCCGAGTCTTCACTTCGCCCGCAGACGTTTGTCCTACTTGGCTGGTGGTAGAAACACGTTGTTGGACAGGGTGTTTATTATATTATTAGCATGGAAGACTAGACGAACCGGAATTTAAGTTTAGTGTGTGCAGCCATATCCCGTACTGAGAACTGGCGCGAGCCGCCCTTGACATCCTTTGCTTGAGCTGGATCCCATGTCGGTCTGTGAGCTGTGGACATTTTGCGTGAAAGGTAGTGTCAAGGTTGTGTAGTAGGACTTCAAGTTGTGAACAATGAATGCCAAACAAAACAAGCAGAAACCGTAAATTCGTTAAATACGTGACACAGCGTGCAAAGCAAAAAAACGACGATGTACAAGCAACTAGTGAGTGTGGATTCTAAGTTAGGATAAAAACGCTAGACCTCGTCGCATAGTCGTCAAGAGTGTGTTGGGCGAGATACATCGTTATAAATTAGTCTATCATTCATTGTTTATCATGATGCCGTTGACGTTGACGTTTCCGATTGTGGTGGCCGTGTTGGACGAAACGAATAAAACTCGCGTCGCAAGTCCGCGCGCATGGCCTTGCCTTCCTTCCACCGTCGCTCAAATGACCTCTTGTTGGATAATGATAGCCGGGCCTGGTCTTGTTTTTGTTTCTGGAGGGCGTATGATTGCTTGTGGGCTTCGGTTAGGAGGTAGTGGAGGTGTCGAAGTCGTAGCCTATCAAAGGACGCCTAGAATGGAGGTCCGAGAGTCTGTCACTCACAAGACAAAAAGGCGCGTGTTCAGAAGAGAAGAACGTACAATAAATTTCGAAGCCAAGTCCGCCATCTTGCGCTCGTGTTCTTGTAATTTAAAGAGGACAACCATCCGTTGTTTTGGTCGTAAAGATTGAGAACGCGCCTCTACAGCTTTCTTGATGCCCATAAGTCGCTTCAAAGTCCTTGAACTTGAAATCAAAACCCCAGCTCAAGGACAGAAAAAAAAAACCCCCCACCTCCGAAGCGAACGAAGCCTATCCCCATATTTGAGATGCCACGCTGCCGATCGGACCCTCCATTCCTCTTCGCCAATCTGGTTGCGCCGCGTGAGGGTGCTTCTTACAGACGACACGCTCTCCTCGAGGCGCAAGCAGATTTCGCTGTGTTCCGCGAGGTCGCCCCCAGAATCGATGGCCAAAAAAACCTGTTATGGAAAAAAAGCCTTAGTAGGTTCTATCGATAAAAATCAAACAACAGATGGCATACAGTGTACATGAACTGAATGTCCTGCACCGTCGTCGTAACTAAACGAAGACATTCTTGAACGAGCGCGATTTCCGTTTCCGCGTCCAGTGGTCCTGCAATCGCGTGGTTTTTCGGTGGCGCAGGTGTCATTGTCCGCAGCGGCGTTGGCGCGTAACCATTGACAGCATGTCGAGGATACACGCTTGACGTCGGTGACAGCTCACTCATCTGTCTTTCGAGCGGTCGTGGCGGAGGCGTGGTGTTCGGTGGCAATGACGGTGGCGGCGTCCGACTCGGAGGAATGATAGCAAAAGGCTGATAGTACTCAGAGATAAACGGCGGCGAGAAAAGCGGCAATAGCTGCTCCCTGTCCGTAAACCGAGGAGCAGGGGGTGGTGTGGTGGAGGGTGGCAAAGGTGACGCAGAACGCGAGGCAAATTCTCGCAAATTGAATCCTCCGCTACCAGTGCCCGTATTCATGGGCGAGAGCGCGGTGAGTGGTCGTCGATGTTCGTGATGTTTGTCGTGAAACGCGTTGGTTGTTGCGCTTTTATTATCGTCGTTGTCGTCTTGCTCCGAGCTTATTTCTTCTAGCTTTCCGCGCGCCTGATAATATTGCCGCCCAAAAGCGTCAACCATCCAACCGCCCTCCCGTTCGTAATCTTGAACCTGTAGACAACTACTGCTGGTGGCGACGGACGGGCGGGCTTGGTGGGGATTCAAAAGATAAAAATCGAGGTCGGCTTGAGTGGCGATAGGCGGTACAGGATAACCAAAGATGTCCACACCAATGGGCCCGTCGTTAGGGTTGAGAACGCCTAGGGTGTTGGAAAAATGTTGAACATGAGGCAAGGGACCCAGGTTTTCGTTGGTAGTTGGTGGGCGCTGTGGACGGCGCGGACGAGTCTGACCTGTCAGTTCTCGAACTCTGCGATTAGCAACATCTGCAGACGGGAACGCCATGCTCGTGAAGGAGAAAAATGAGCACTCAAAAGTCCAAATACCCAAGCAATATAAGAGAAAGAGAAGTGGTCGGATGCATAACCAGCGAAGAGTGTGTCCACAATAAAAGTACCCGGGTCGCTAGCACGCAAGGTACGAACAAAGGTAACAATCATCTCAAAATACAAAGCCCCCTTTGCATCTAACCATTCCCAGCGTCATCGGCGCTTTAAGTATCTATACATAAACAGCTATATCCTCCAGGTATTTTCAAATTTGGTCCCTTGTCGAGGGAGATGGAATGGAAATGAAAGTACAATGTCCAGCAGCATCGAACAAACAAAAAGGGACTACGAAAAAACATATCTGAAACGACCTTGAGCACAACGTCTGGAGCATCGAACAAAGAAAAAAACGTACCTCCACCTCACCCTAGAATAAGCACACAAAGTTGCTAGGGAAGACATTCCTTCCTTCCACCCGCCTAGCCTCATCCAACAACTCGCCACTCCACCACCCATCATCAGGAGTGGCAGTCACCGCAATAACGTCACCAGCCTGGAAATCAAACTCTTCTTCAATCGTGGCTGTGTATTCATAAAGCGCTTTTACTATACATTAAAAAATCATCAGATCTCAAAGTCGCACTAAAATCAAAACTTGCACCTACCATAAAATAGAACCTTACTGCTCTGCGTCGGAAGCAGTGGTGGTGGCGTTTGCGCTCTACCTTCCCCGAGGCCTCCCCCAACTGGCAAGACAGGCAAGGGTTGGGAAACACGATTCGGCCGCCGTGGTGAGGGTGATCGACGGCTGCTAGAAGCCGTTGGCTGCTGGTGCACTTCAGGCAGGGGTGGAGGGGGGTTGGTGGGTGGATTCGTACGAGGGGGTGGCTGTTGGTGGGAGCGATTGGGCGTGTGCGTACGTTGTATACCGTTCGGGGCGTGACTGGTGGCGTCGTGTGTGATTGAATGAGGAGAATGGTTATCACCATTGGCCGGCGGATGGTGAATTGGTGCGGGCGTGTCGTCGATGGAGTTTTGGCGGCTGGGGGCGGGTACGGCCTGTGGGTCCCCTGGGTACATGAGCGGTGGTCGTGCTATAATCCGTTGGAACTCTGCTAATCGGAAGCTCTGTGTTTCGGGAAGCGCTGGGTTCTGTTGGCCGGCATACGGGACAAATGCGGGGGGTTGGGGTATGGAATTGCCCGTTCCATGCTCATGGACGAAGTTCTCAACGTCTTTTTCAGGGTCTAGCTGATCGAGCGCAGTGCGCACACGCTCACACGACTAATGAAAATAATCAGTAACTTGTTCCGGTGTGGAGAGTGAGATGATCTCACCAGATCATCAGTAACACATATGGTGGAGACATCATTTGCGTACACCCATATCACATCTTTCATGATGTCTATCCGTTCCTCCTCCAAATCCTGGCACGAATCGCAAAACGCCTTCCACTCGCCCTCCCATTCGGGTATCAGATCCAACAATCCTTTGGTAAAATTAGCCAAGTCCTTCTCGTTAGCCTGCACCGTTTGTCGAGCCCGTGTGAGCTTCATATTAATTCGTTCGAGATCCTTGCCTGTCATGAAGGTAGCCTGCTGGGAATATGAATTTATCCGTACACAATCCGCCTCGTATTTCTCGCGTGCTTTCTGTACGTACGCCTCTTGCGTCTGCTTTTGCTTGAACTTCTTCTCGAGGGCCGCCTGTCGTGTCCGCCGATGTTCCACCTGCGTGTCGTGAAATTGAGCAGTCCGAGCTTCGTGATCGCTGCGGATCTTGTGTGCGAGTTCCAGATGGCTTTGAGCCATTCTTTCCGTCTCAATGCGGAGGGTGTCGAGGGAGTTTCTCAGTTCGCTGTATAGTGCGGTTGGCAAGGCACTCAAAGTGAAATTCCATGCGCAGCTCACCCAATCTCATCAGAACCAATTGATAGCTTTGCAAGTTTTGCGAGCCGATGAGAGTATTCCTCCTCTATAACAGCCCTAAAATAGGTCGATCCGGTGAGAATACATAGCATCTTGGGAGGACAAAAGGAGCACACCTTTCGTTCCAAAAGCTGATCAATTCGTCCGTCGTCTTCGAGGCCCCTCGCATACGCGTAAATAGAATAGTTGGACCATCATCTCCGGGTCCCCAGAAGGAGTTGCAGTATTCACGCGAGTGACTGCCGTTGTAGATGTCTACGTCTGGAGGCAAAGGATGCTTGGCAAAGCGAGATAGTGATGTCGCTGATTGTTGGGTCCGGGTCGCCATTGGCGGTGGGAAGGCTGAGTGAGGGGGAAGAAAGAGACGGTAGTGAGATCAGTTGGTCGTTAATAAGAAAAGGACTCGGCTTTGTGACCAACTCTCAGTTCAATCACATTCCTGCCAAATTTATACTACGTAACGACATTTTCTCCTTCCGAACATATTCCAAGTGCGCCCCTACCGCCGCTCACCGAACCTTGTGAAATTCATCCTTAATATTCGACGACAGCTTGCACCCCCGACCCGCTGTGTTATCTTTCGACCGAGCAGCGGAGGAGACAAGCATTTTGCAAGCATCTGAAATACATTGGAAATACATACATGAGTGAACACACCGTTATGTATCTCTACATCATAAGCCGCACACTCACACCGCCCACCAAGCCTCCTTCGAATCATTCCATATCAAATAAATTCATTCTCCATCCCTTCCCTTGACTCAAATCCGGTTTCGACACCTTGTCAATTGGATTTATCTGCTTTTTCTTCTCCGCTTCCTCCATCCGCGTTAGCCATGTATCCGGCGCAGGAACTTCCGCATCTCCGTCAGTGACAGGCCGCGCCCATATGTCTTCCACAGCAACCCTAAACTCGGCTTCGAAATCGCTGATCTCCTTTTGGAGTTCTTGCCCCTCCCGACGATGATCCGGCGTGATTTGGAATAAATGAGGAAGAAGGTTACGAGCTTCACCTTGAAATGAATAAAAAAATGCAAAACATGAGTAAGACCGTGGTCACCGGAGTATTATTACCCACCTTGCGCAGCTGTAAACCTCTCGACAAGCTTGGCAATGGATTTGAGGAGATATTCCTCCTCGTCAACCGTGCCTTTGCGTCCAGATCCCACTTTTCGCTCAGCTTTCCGCTTGGACCGGGAACTTCGCCTAAAAATAAAAAGGATCACGAAAAACTCCCGCCAAACATGATTGCACCCACTTTGATGACCTTGACGTTGCTGTTGGGGCGACAGTATAACGAGTGAAAGCAGTTGCCGGCATCGAAACATCCGTCATCACGTCGATATTTTGCAAAGCCACATCTTCTGTTCCATAAAACACATCTTTCGTTGCAACGTCAGCGTCTCAGCGTTTCAATGAAACAAATTTGATGGATTTACCGGGTTCCTCTTCCTTTTTGATGCGTAGCTCTCGAAGACGATCCACCTGCTTGCGAAGCTGAGCTTGCATTTCGCCAACTTCCTCCGAAAGCTGTGCACGGCTTTCGAAGGCTGCTGGATGGATTACGTCCT
Organism: Laccaria bicolor S238N-H82; assembly: GCF_000143565.1. Lineage (NCBI taxonomy): Eukaryota > Fungi > Basidiomycota > Agaricomycetes > Agaricales > Hydnangiaceae > Laccaria > Laccaria bicolor. Next base: position 116,740 of record NW_001889944.1, on the reverse strand, counting down.
CCAAGAGCTCAGCTTTGGATGAAAGAGTTGCCTACGAAAGTAAGAGGAATCATCAGCGTTGCAGGTCGGACGAAACGCGAAAACTCTCACAATGCGCCGTGCTTCAGAAAACATGTTGCCTTGGACGAATGCTATGACCGCCTCACGGGTATCTTTGGAATAATCCAACAATACTCTGCCAGCATCTGAATGGCGCTTCTTGGAAACCAAATCCTCTGTTGGAAAGTTACGCTCCTGTTCAAAGTTACAACCCGAAAAGGCCAACCAGCAACTCTGTATCCCATCTCGACAAGCTTTTCCTCTCCAACGTTTTCAAGAACAGCAAGGTTGAAGAGTTCTTGCCACTGAAGGCACTTCTCGTAGGATACCATAGCCTTCGATATCTTGTTGGCCTCCACGAAAACTGCACATGCAAATTAGCAGCCAAATTTCTGTTGAAGGCTCTTGGATGATCACCTTCCGCTGCCTGCTTGAACTCCCTTCTTTCGAACAGCCAATCACCGTACAACTCCAAAATCGCCTGGAAAAGATTGACATGATGATGATGCCCATTTAGAACAGGAGAATCATACCTCAAACCGATCGGTGTTCTTCCATATTGACAATGCTAGCTCATAGAGTCGATGGAGCTCAATGTACGAAACGGCTTCATCAAACCGCTCGGGGACTAGCTACACGTGAGTCATAAAACCCCGGACGAACCCAGGAACGTACCAGCGAGGCTCAAATTCCGCAAAGCACTCTGATACCTCTTAAGATGATCGTCGATGCGGAATCTCTGATAATATTTGTCGAGCGCCCGGAGTTCTCTCAGGAATGGGAGATACTCTCGTGGATCCTGGTACACATCTTAGTAACAATGATCGACCTCTGATATGATGGGACGAAATAGCAACCTTTTGGGCGTGTTGGGCGATCATGAGCACAAGGGAGAAATCATACATTCCAAGGGCAGTGTCGAAAAGCCGGTCGGCATCAACGAGGAATATGATGTACTTCACAGCTTCCTCCACCAAATTTGGGTCAGATTCTATTATGGTGAGTAGCCGTCAGATCATATAAATCGTAGTTTGAAGAGACCCAGACCTCGTAGGCGCAAAAGCTGCAAGAGACCAGCTTCGTGATCTGGCGGCGTTTTCACGACGTGTGCGGTCAATATTGTGTTGATGTACTTTGCCAGGTCTATCTTTTCCAACTCCAGGCGAATGGCGTCTGAGACTTTTGTAATTATATCTTGTGATTGCGGACCGCGTCTGAGAAACCATGATATGAGTAGTTCCTTTGAAGAAGACAAACACCCTAAACTCACCCTATAGAGGTTAGGAACAGATTAAGGTGATCTACCTCGGGTATTTGATTGACGAACGAGGACGCCTGTTCCAAGAAAGTTGCCTGATCGTGATCAACAAGGACGTTGAGTTCAATCCGATGTTTCCGGCAGGCAAAAAAGGCCTTGCGATAATTGCCACTACAGTCCCTTCAGTTAGCTGCACATCGACCGAAAAGTAGAATCACTGACGCATCAAGATCTTGTTTAACGACCTCCATGACCAGTGGTCTTGGGTTGATAGTTTCGAGATTTCCTCTCGGCATCTGAAGCACCAAGCTCATCGAGCTGGGCACGGCAGTGACAATCCGTGATCCACGTTCCAGCTTTCTTGACAAAGTCGTCGTAGAAGCGGCGTCTCCAACTTTGAAGTTCGATAACTCTTTGACGGGCACAAATATTGCTTCGTGTGTGTTTGTCGTGTAAATGACAAAGTTTGAAGCGACAGCGAAAGAAGTCACATTCCCTGATAGGATCGAGGGTTCCGAGTTGGCTTTTGCCGCGTTGAGCTGACCAGACTTTCCTAAGCCAATGAACACGCTGTTTGACAGACCATCCTTTTCCTTAGACGGCAGAATCACCGTCTCGACCTGCAGACAAAATTCGGGAAAGCTTGTAAAGGGGGAATCGGAGCCATCTGGAACGAAAGATCGGTCAGTTAGCCTAACTTTAACGGGGATGACTATACATTTTATAAGATCTCCCTTCGGTGTTTGGTATATGTCTGGGGAATTGTTCAAGAGTCGACAATTCCGTGGACAGGCCATTTTATCAAGATTGGTCACATCATTCCCGTTGACGTGCAAACGCGCAATCACGTCAGTCCCAATTGATGAGGTACCCAAAACAACAATCGTTGGGAGTGTATCAGCGGGGTTTTGCAAAGCAATTTGTCTCCATTGGACCGTAGTGTCGTTTCGTGCATACCCAGATAGGATTTTCTTGGGAGCCATGACGGGGCCCGAGTTGGAACCAATACGTGTGTTTAGAGACCACAACTCCAGGTACCCTGATTCCCAAAGAACAGCAAGGATGTCATCTTGGGATGAGAGACTAATATGTATTGGTGTCTTCATATTGATGAAATCGGAAGCTGATGGTGGAGAAGCGAGCACGAGTTGATATGAAGACATGGGCGGAGGAACATTTTGAACTCGAAATGGTGTCAGTAGGATAGTAGCTTCTCAAACAAAGGTTAACGACAAAGAGCATGGCGGGGTCAAACTGGACTTACAGCCGTCGAGAACCGCAACTGTGCCACTGTCATTTGGAGGTTGAGATCTAGAGACAAATGTGTCCCATGCGTATTTTCGTTGTATGAGTTGCGCTATATAAGGGGATGAGCGTTGAAATCAGAAACTTGAGAAGCGGGCGAATGTTACTCTGAGTGGTTAGCAATAGATAAAGGGGGACTTCTGGATGCCAAGAGACGGATGTAAAGCGACCAGGTTGTCCCGAAGGTGAAAGAGGAGCGGCGATCTCATGTTTGAGATACCTGCAATGTTGATCAGTCTCACCATCAATCCCGGATGGACATCTGGGCTTGCCAGTGATAATTTCCCGTGCTCCACAGTTGAACTGATCGAAATAGATATTAATGTGCAGACATTACGAAAAGAGGTCGTACCAATATCGCCATCGTCTCCCTCGATCCAGACACTGAGAACATTGGAGTCTGCGTTCCAATCCAGCTCACGAACTTGATATCCCCAGCGCCTTTGGTACCCAGAATCGACACCCTCCACTTTCCCTCCCAGATGTTCGACTCTCAAATTAAACTCGCCATGTCGGAGGCCATTTCTCTCGAAGAAGACGACGTCGTGTCTGCCCTCCTTTCCCGCACCGCCTCCTTCAAAACCGAACCTCTGAGTTCCAACGATGAGGTTACCAGAAGGCCTCCAGACCAAAGGATGTTCAAGACCCGGAACAGCTTCAGATGTTGATTGCAGAGCAGCTTGTCTATCATAAACACGGAGCGTCCGATGGCGCAGACCATTAGCATCCTCGGGCGAAAGGGACGACACAACGAAGAATGCGCCATCACCGCGCCAGCTTATACGTGGTTGATTATCGTCATCAGGACTTGAGCCGACCTTCGTTATTGATGGGGCCTGGGCTGCTGTTTTTCCAAGAGATCCATGAAATTGGGTTTGTTTCGATCCCCACCCAACGTTGATAGGTGCGTCTGATAATACCAAGGGTTATTTCGAAAGTAAAGGTGGAAACAAAACCTCATCAAACCTTCTCCAAACTCGTCCGCGTGTAGTGGCGTTTCAGACAGGACATCGAGTGCAGAAGTCATGAGTACGAGCTTCTGCTCGCCTGTCCTCAACCAAAAGTTGCAAACGATTGTGAAAAAAAAAGAGATTTCTGCCCACCTGTAATAATGGCGAGCAACGATTCGTCTGGGTTCCATGCGGCCGCTAAGATTCCCGACTCAAAGGTTCCCTCTACTTCGGCCTGGAAAACGAGTCAGATGACTCCGAAACTTGACCAACGAAATCCAAGTACTGGTGAATCTTCCTCTTCCAAAGATACCACCACAACGTCCCCGCCTCGCATAATAGACACGATACGCCGCAATTCCGCTACGACACGAAGGGAGAGAATCTGAGTCTCACTTGGCCCATTAGATGAGGGAACACTCGTGAACATCGTCACTGCCGTCGGAGATATCTAACAATCGTTGAGTTCAAACATCTCAACGAGAGAAAGTACTGCACTGTATGATCGCTATTTAATTGAGCAACACGCCATAGTTCCACTGCAACCTCCCCATCCAAAGTTTGTTGTTCAGATGCAGCGTAAATGACATTTTCGTCGAGATCGATTGCCGTCGACGTGAGGTTTAGGTCGGCAAAGGATGAGGATTCTGTGGCAATAAGAGTAAGATTGCGCATTATAACCTAGTCAAGAAATCAGGATCTCGTTGCAAACATTTAGTACGCGATAACTTGGTGAATGATCGTGATCGCAAAAGGCGTTGTTAGTCACTGAGGTTGGAGCCAAATAAAGGCTGTAACCTTCGCTTTCACCCCTCCATTCCCGTTACCGATGGCACCAGTACGGACGCGCGGCAAGCCGTCGAGCCCAGAGGCCTCGACTTCTAATCAAGCTGCCTCCTCGAAAAAACCACGAAAGCACAGTCATCATCACGAGAAGGAATCAACCAGTGCTCCTGGAGTGCAGAAACTCAAGGCCTCTTTGAGGCAGACGCGGAGATTGCTCGCCAAGGTAAACCCTGTGCTACACCTATGCTTTCTCGAGCTTGATCATCTACCTTTGCCTGCCGTTATAGGATAACCTGGCTGCTGATGTCAGAGTGGAGACGGAGCGACGCCTAAAAGCCTTAGAAGCCGAGCTGCACCAGGCGGAGATTGCAAATAAGGAAAGGGCAATGGCTGTCCGATATCACAAGGTCAAATTTTTTGGTGCGTTGACTTTTTTGGTATGTGCCGCGGAATGCGCTGAGGTCAATTGACAGAGCGACAGAAAGTCACCCGTAAATTGAAGCAAGCGAAAGCACGCCTAAAATCCGCGAGTGGTTCGGAGAAGGAACTTATTGCGTCAGAAGTATCCGCTCTCCGAGTCGACCTCAACTACACTCTTGTGCGTTCTCAATCATTTTTTTTCTTGGGTATCATCTGACAGCGTATACATGAAGCACTATCCCAAATCACAAAAGTACATATCATTATTCCCACCGGAGGTCAGGAAAGGTACGGTTGCCCCCTCCCAGGAGGACGCGGCGGCCACCGCCAAGGCTCGTGAAGAAATTCGTAGTTGGATACGGCTTCGTATGGAGAAGGGGGAGCTGTCAATTGAACCAGAGTTGCATATGGATTCAAGAAACGATGCTAGACAAGTAATGGAGCCAAGTATCCGAGCAGATCGAAAACAAAAGAACGGCCCAAAGAATAGTTTTCGCCCAGTTGGTGACCTTGTTGAAGATGATGCCTTTTTTGAGGATGATAATGAAAACAGTTCATGATATGGTCTCTTTTGTCGAAATATCTTGTGACTCTATGTCGCAACATTCCACATCGAAAGGTTTGCTTGCTTGATGAGAAACTTTCAGACTTGCATAAATTCACTCCAGCAATGATGTATTAGGGTTAGGGTTAAAAGAAACGAAAGTCATAAAATAAAGAGCCCACCCAGCCAGAGTGGCCGAAGTGGGACAGGAAAATATTGAGACGGTGCATGCACCGAAGCACATACAAGCCGCAGACACCCCCTGAGGACAAGGTCGCCGTGCTATGGAGGATCTCCACAGCCCATAAACCCAGGTACTTGAAGGAGCTTATGCCATCAAGGTAAGTATGAGATGTTCACTTGTACGCCTGCAACTTTTATACCTCGCGACGGCGCACGGACCATTGATGACCTTACATCATTAATTGATCGTGTCGTGAGGATGCAGACAATGTGCAACTCACCTGCAACTCACTTGATCAACTCACCAATAGTTTTGACCAACAAAAAAAGCAGCCCAAGCCAGTCATCTTCCTCTTTTCTTTTTTTTGAATTCATCGGCAGAAAATACACTCACAACTTCACTGTGACTTTCTACATGTGGGAAGATCGTGATACTCAACCAAAAAATGATCGAATTCAAAAAGAAGAACGATTTTATTGACTACCAACAAAAGGTGCAGAAAAAGGTAATTTCTTAATGTTCCGTTGGCGTCAAGAAAGTAACCGAGTCTGGGCAGTGGGAGACAAGGGGCATGCAACCGAGCATCTGGCCATTTCAACCATACCTATGACCCCGTGAGATTTATCACGTGCCGCCCAAATTAGTTGTCACGCTTGCACCTTATCTTTACTTGATCATGCTTGTATCGTGCTATACATACTCTGCAACGTTAACACACTTGTTGCACCCTCAGATTTAGACCCTCAGCAGACCCTGTCATAAAAAAGTGGCCACAGTATTCCAGTAGGTAGAGAGATGAAATCATTATCCTCCCCCACCTTCTCTCTTTTTCTAGCTCATGCCGAAAGCACTTGTTCCGCTCACGATCCCAAAGGCTATTTATTAGATTGCCTGGTGCTCCCGAAATTCTGACCACTATAGATCAGAACTGTTATCACATTATTCGTTGTGATGTTTGCAATTTTGATGTTACCCTCACAGTTACTGCACATCCTCGGTCTTTCTTCAAGCATTGGTGTGGCACTACATGTTTCAGACTCCAGAGAAGCCAAGGGTTTCCAGATCTAAAACCTGTTGTCCAACCAATTCCCATCCTTCTAATTACGACACCCGAAAACCTTTCAGAATGAGGCATACAAATTTCTTGCCCTGGCGAGTCCGTCAAATGGCTTTCCGGAAGCGATAACATCGAGATGCTGAAGGAGGATCTGAAGCAAGAAAGAGCGCCAACAGTTAGTGTTGTTGGACCAACTGGAAAGAAGAGACGGTAAAGGCGTAGATTACAATCTGGCTTGATAATATCAGCGTGACACGATGTGACTGGAGTGTGCTCATGTATTAGTTCTCACGGGGTCATAGGTATGGTTGAAATGGCCGGATGCTCGGTTGCATGCCCCTTGGTGGGAGATGTTCGAAATATCAAATTGTTACTTTTGCATCACGCGGGTGACATCGAATAATAATCAGGCGATCCGGAATTGCGGCAACGGCCGTTAGGGTGGAATTGCCAAGGACCTTTAGGGATTTCGAGGTTGGTGTTGATCCCAAGTTTCCCAATTTCTTCCTCAACCCTTGCATCAAACTGGCTTCCTCGTTCTCTTTTCCAAAGCTTTGGTCTGTATTTTCATGAGCAACGGATCTCCAACGGCCTACCTGCTATGGGCAATACTATCATGCATTGTGCGTAATCGTCCCGTTAAAAGTTCCGAACTGTTAACCCCATCTCTTTTCGCCCCGAGCAGTTCCTCGCCTTTCTTTGTCTACACCTATGGGCTTATGATAGATTCAAGTGTTTGAAGTGGGATGCGGGGAGACAGCCAGGTGCTTTTAAAAGGGTCATGACGTATGTCCACTTCTCCTTCTATGCACCACATGGCCGAGTTGATATTTCCTTCCGTCAGCTATTCCTACGTCGCCACGCTCCCTTTACTGGTTTTATTTAGCGTCTCAATGACCTCTATCAAGTTCATGGAAGGTTTGTATGACACACGCCGAAAATCCCTCACTTCTAATCGTCAGAGCAGGCTACGTCGTGACACCTACTGGCCAAAGTAATCGTCTTTCAAAGCCAAACTCTCTATAATATCTGACCTTGTTTCTACAGTAATACCTCGACCGTTCTCCCTTTGGCAGCCACACAACAGAGCCTGGTTGCTGCCACTCTATTTCCTCTTAAGCATTGGCTGGTCACTTGAACTGTACGGAATCGATTGCAATTAGAAGAACAATTAATTAACCACTTAGCCATGAAGTGTTACTCATCTAGAAGGTATTTCCGACAGTACTCCCATAAAGTCCCATCTCATCTTGTCCAGAGCTGGCCTTCTGGTTATTTCTTTTGCACCAGGGCCCAGGCAAGCGGGCCTGGTTCCATAGTTGGGAGTTCCGGACATGGTATCTTGGTGCTTCAGTTTTTCTTTTATATCCTAGGGCTCGTCTTACCAAATTTATCGTAGGTAGCATGGCCGCTATCCTCGGGATGCCTTTAACTACCCTGGTCGCAAGGAGGGACCTGGAAACGGTATGTGGATGTTTTTGGCCCAACGATTTATCCCGCTGAACCCAACAGTGTCAAGTATGGATTTTTCTCGTGGGGTCATCGGCAGGAACATCAACGACACTATGCTTTCTCTACGTCTTGGCCCGATTCCCTCAGTTCATCGAACACGTGAAAGCAGAGGGTGCCGAACCAAATGTTGTGGTTAGGCTCGCCACTTTTTATCAGCTAAATGTCTGTTTTCTCCACTGTATTCAGGCATCACACACTTACCTTTCTGTTTACAGCGCGTTCGGGTCTTGTTTCGGTTCCTCTTCACCGTTCCTCTTTTGATAATCGCGTTGGATGGTATCAAGGCTCCGTACCCCATTGTCGGTCACCCGTAAGTGTTGTCCGGACCGCATTTGGTTGATTTGCCAGCTCATCGTGCACCATTAGATTTGCTCTGGGTAGGCTTCGACTCGGTTGTCACCAACAAATGCTCACTTCTTCGCTTCCATAGATTTTCTTTTGATGATGGGTGGTATCGGTTGTTTCATATCATCAGCCATTACCCTTCTCGTAGGTTCAAACCTTTACTGAGCTGCTTGAGATCGTCTCACGATCACACAGATTTTCTTCCCCCGCTCTATAACGCAAGAGTCCGGATACAAAGCGAGAGTCGAATCGCAACAGATGTCTGGAAAGCCACCAACTGTCAGCTCACCACTCCCCGACTACTACCAACATGTTCGAAATCCGTCTTCCATGAAATCTACATACCGGCGTCACCCTGTCAGTCCTGACTCGACCCTGCGAATGAGTGCTTTTCAGTTTCCACAACAACTTGGCCACCCTTTCCATGGACACGACCGACAGTCGCACCCAGGACGCCGCCGTCGTTCAGGTGACAGCGATATTTCCCCAGGCTATGAGTCCGACACGGAAGGCGTCATGATGCCCTCAGTTGTACCTTTTCAGCTGACGCCATCAAGTCGCTCCCAGACAGTGATGTCTATGAAACCTGCATCCGGAGGACGTTCGGATGACACGATGTGGGAACACCAAGCGCAAGCGACAGCTACGCGACGTCATTCGGCTGGCTCGTTCGCGATGCTTGCAAAGCCTACGCATTCAGACGCAGCAGTATCTGCGTCACAAGAAGATCTCCGGCGACGACCCGGAGTCTCTAACCAACTACATCCCTATGTGAGCCTTACCTTGCCGTCCTGAATTCCTGTCTCAACTTTAATTTAGGTGATGACTTTTACTTCACCAATAGATCTGCTTGATCTCCCAGATGTCGGCCACCCCCACCATGTCTAGCAAAATTACATCTATCTAACTCTCAGTAACATCTTACGCCGTGCATTCTACTGAACTACTCTATACCCTCCAATCTAACGACCTGTACAACCCATCTTTATCTTTTTGTTTATATAAGTTACTTACTGTACATCTCATACCGATCTATTCCTCCTTTTGCATTGCTTTTTTGCTTATTGACAATTCCACGGATTTCTTGTATTATAATCGATGTTTTACAAATTAACGCGCAGACGCTGTACGAGAAGAGATACATTCCATCTTCATTATTTGTCACTTGTGCAACTGTTAATGCTGGGATTCCGTCCAGCGAACGATCTTCCCTTCGATAGCGGAAATCGGGTTCCCCGTTGTGGTGGCTCCTCCATCTACGAAGAAAGCGCCAAAGTTGAAGAGCGTTGCGATGATCGTTGTTTTCTTGGGTCGCGTCGTGGGTTTCCTTATCCTTTCCCGTGGTAGTAGCTGCCCATCTGACCCATGCAGTGAAAGGCACTCTGGGTTAGCAGCCCCACTCAGGCTCGAAGACCGGTTACGGTGTCATATCTCAATAATTTCTTTGAATGTTGTTTTGTAGTTTTGATTAGAATGTGATACCTATTACTTTAACACAGGCCCGTTCCAGACTCAAAGGTTTGTTGGCAAAAGGTCGAATGGAATTCTATTTTCAATCGCTATTGTAAAGTGCAGCATTGCTTTGTAATTCATTGCTTTCCAGCAGATTGTGTGCTCGAACGTTTGGATGTTTTGCCACATATTGTTTTTTGAGTTTCTCGACGACGCTGATGCCAGGGTACCATGGTAATTCCCACTGATTAGCCGTGGGTTGAATGTTGGGATCGACTGAATTTAATGTCAGCGGCACAAACTCAGGTGTGTTTAATTCATACACACCTAAAAAAGGAAGACAAGCTGCAGCGTCCAGATCTTTCTCAAGTTCACGAGCATCGGTACCATCATCTAAATGAGACAGAACATCAGAAAGCCAAGCGTTGGGTCCATGTAACAGAACATCGGGTCGCTTGTGAGTTCGGCTGGCAGGTTGATAGGTGCCACTTTCGTCTTCATCGTTTTCGGGACCTTCCTCCTCACCGTCGTCCTCCTCACCGTCATCCTCCTCACCATCATCCTCCTCACCGTCGTCCTCGTCTTCACGTTTCCGCTTGCGTGAGCTTTCAGGTCGCTTGTGAGTTCGGCTGGCAGGTTGATAGGTGCCACTTTTGTCTTCATTGTTTTCAGGACCTTCCTCCTGACCATCGTCCTCACCGTCATCCTCGTCTTCACGTTTCCGCTTGCTTGAGCTTCCTCCTCCTTTTCCACCCTTTCCTCCTCCTTTTCCACCCTTTCCACCTCCTTTTCCACCCCCTTTCCCATCTTCTTCAAACATGAAATCCAAATCCTTCGTCGCATCCGCAACAAGCTCGAGAACTGCCCAAGCAAACCGACTGTACAGTGCTTCAATTGATAGGGCATCTACATGGAATATGGTGTTGTGGTACTGATTTGCGAACTCCATACTTCCGCGGAGGAAATGCACAGCCATTTTACCCCACTTCGGGACAAAAACAAACTGTGCACAATCAAATCCACCAAAGTGGCAATCCCACCGAAGCGCAAGCAAGTTGCGGGGCGACTGGTCAGATGGGTAAGCGCCTAGAAGGTACCTATGCATCTTATTCCGTTGCAGCTAACAAGTTAGAGGGTAAGGTGGTATGATGGAGAAGATAATATACTCTACTCACCCAGGGAATTTCTTGTTTGGGAATGAGATGTGCCGTTGTCAGCCACTCACTGGATCCGGTAACGCGACACTTTTGATCCCTGAGTTTGATTATCTCACTAATGTTGCTCCGGGAGGCCATATGTGGGTTCTCCGGAAGCACTGGGGATACCGTGGACCAGGAACGAGGCATGGCTCCATGTGGGAAGGTCCAGTTCTTGAAGTTGTGGCATATAGGGTATGGATTGAGCGTGACCTTTTCTACATGATAATAGTAGTCACTAGGAGCGAGAATTGAACCGAGATCGACATCTAATCGTTCATCGTCGCGAGCTTGATGTTTGGAGAGGTATCCAATCTCGTTGTTGGCAGCGATCTGACACGCATTTAAAAGGGTCTCAACATGGACACCAAACTTTAGTTCAGGTCCGGGTAGACGATCATAAGCTTGCCACTGGAACATTCCCATACCATTTGCAGGATGCATAATAGTAACGACGGCTGATTCGGGAAAGGGATGATGGTCAATTTCTGGGAGGTCACGAAGCTGCTGGGGGCCCCAGGACGTCAGAGTTGACCCGCTGGCATTTCCGGCAGAACTTGGCATAGCTGGCAATGAGCCAGAAATAGTTAAACTGAAGGTATAGCTCAAGAAAAGTTGAACGCACCAGGTATTTCTTTTTGTTTTCCTTCTCGTATCAATTGGTAGTCAGATTTTCCGGGGCCACCAAGCTGGCCCGACGAGGTCAGAGTTGACCCGCAGGCGTTTGCGGCAGAACTTGGCATAGCTGGCAATGAGACAGAAATAGTTAAACAGAAGGTATAGCTCAAGAAAAGTTGAAGTAGCGCCTTCTTTTTGTTTTCCTTTTCGTGTCGATTGGTCGTCAAGTTTTCCGGGGTCGCGAAGCTGGCCCGACGAGGTCAGAGTTGACCCGCTGGCATTTGTGGCAGAACTCGAGATGGCTGGCGATGAAATGGGAATAGTTAAACTGAAGGTATAGCTCAAGAAAAGTTGAACGCACCAAAGCTTTCTTTTTGTACATGTCGTGTCGATCGACGAAGTAGAGGAACTTTCATCTGAAATCAAGGTATATAGATAATTACACCATGAGGTGACTATCATCTCCACCTTTTTGTTCCTTGTCCATCCCCAACAGTCAACTAAGTGGGATATGCGTACAAGCGTAGAGAAGAGATGATGAGCCGAAGGCGAAGGTAAACAAATATGTCGTGATCATAGGATTACACCTTCCCCCCCTCTAAAAAAAGAAATAACCACTTAGCGCGCCTGTGGGCGCAAAACCCGATACACAATTTTTGTCACGTTGGTCACAGCTAGGCTTTTTTGTTCACAGATTTTGTAGTTTCAGGTATGATACCGGATAGTATTGGATGTTATACAGGGTAGTTATAGCAATCTACTTGTTTCGTCGCTGGGCAGGTAGTCAGTGTGTTATGTAAATCATTTCTATAATATTAAAAAGATTGCTAGTAAGAATAGTTGTGTGGTGGCTGTAGCTGTAGTTGTAGTTTTTACAACTACAACTGCGAATTTCAGGTGACAATTCGTCTAATAACAATCAGAAGCAAAGTAGCAGTGGTTTGTTTTTGCGTAGCTTTTATTATTATTATTCTTTATATTCTTCTTAATTAACAAATATTGTGTCCGCGTAGCAGTAGCATTCATAAGTAGTTTGCTTTATGTTTAAATGTACCTGATTTAAAATATTCTAAAACTTTAATCCAATCTTTAAAATCTTGTGGTTTTGTTTGAGGATCAATGCCTGCATAGCAGTAGCAGTAGCAGTAGTTGATTGTTTAAGACCCGTTAAATTTTCGGCGCTACTATCTAGACTGCTGATGTGTTGTTACCTACAACCAGTAGCATTATGAATTAGCAGCTGTGTCATCTACGCAGGCATTGATCCTCAAACAAAACCACAACAGAACCTAAATTTTAATGATAAAGTATTTTTTCTAAATCTAAAAGGTTTTATTCTAATTGCTTAACTTTCCACATAAAATGGTCTTGTAAATCAAATGGTGTTCTAGAAGTTTCAGCTAAAATACTAATAAAATAAAAAATAAAAACAGTAATAATGGTATTATAAACCATTGCCACAGGATAGGTGTAAACACTTCGATATAAGTATGTTTTACCATATGGTCAAATGTCATTATGGGGTTTAATAATCAAGGTAAAGCACATTAAAAAAGGAAAAACTGAAGGCTTCACACAAATAATGAAACAATTAAATAGGAAACAATTGCCGGCTAAATTTTAATGATAAAGTATTTTTTCTAAATCTAAAAGGTTTTATTCTAATCGGTACAAGTCGGACTTCACAATGGGACCGGAACCAGTGCGGCTGCATAGAAAACAGGATACCATCACAGTCACGTAGGTTGTGTACATTGTTGGCGTTGGCCTACGTGGCAATGAACAAGTGAGGTGAGTAGAGAATGGGTAAGCTGAATGTTGGGCTCACCCTTTGATTATTATGTTCAACAGTCAATGCTGTTGTCATCGTTGCGTTCAAGGATGATATAGGAGTTTTTGAACTTTCAGGGGCATGAACAACGTTTGTAATGAGTGATCATGTTGAGTAATGAAAATTTATTGTGTTAATGGTACAGACCCACTACGGCTGGCTCTCTGTTGTTTTGTGGGTAGAGTCTACATCCCTTGCGGATAGGAAACTGGGGCAGCGGCGGTATTAGCATTTTTGCCTGTTTGGTATTACAATAAGCTTCTTACCGACATAATATTTCCTTCACAAATAAGATGTCGATTTGATCACAGTTCATGGGTTTTCCATTTTGTTGAGTCTTTAGGATGAGCAAGGCACCAGGCCACTTTTTATAATACTGGTGGGCAACGACTTCAATCCCATAATTTTGAGGAGTTTTCTGCTTGATCGGCAAAGTGGATGGCATAGAACCGAGTGTTGTGTTCAGTCGTAATGGTGACTTGTTGTTTGTGCTTTGCCAAGTTTTCCCATCCATTGAAATCATCTTGAGAGTGGACCCAGTAAGGTGTGTAGAGGTCATCGACAGTAACAGGTTCTTTGATTCCAGGGCGGAACGGCATGGGTACGCTTTTGAAGTTGTACTCGTTCCCACTGTCGAATAGCATCCCTTGGACATGTTTTGCCTTTGGCTGAGTACTCAATATTAGTGTCGTTGCCCTTGATGCAGCGAAACTGCTCTTACAATGCCGCATCCTGCCATGTTCGTCATTTCGAGTAGTGCAGGGGACAGGGATAGGGAGGAGGGTTTAGGGGTCTCGTATCTGTTTAGGTCATTAGGAGCTAATGGTTTCAGCTAGGAGGGCATTGCTGCATTGTATCACACCATCTTTCATCCTCTGCAATGAATGTCGCCGTGCTGTCAGAGTTGTTTGAGTCCATGGGATTTGATTATCCCTCGTTTTTTTTCGGATGTGGGTGGGATCTCATTAGTTCCATCTTTGAGTGTTGCCTGTTGGGCGCCGTTGTCCGTTTTGTGGGAATGAGCCGGGAGGCCTGTGAGAGCGTCCAAAAGTACATCCAGTTATGGATTTGTAGGATTCTGCAGGCTTTCATTAGGGGAATTCAAAGTTGCCATAGCGGCCGCTTCAAAGCGGTTGCTACAAAAAAGCAAAATTTCCCACACTTCAAAAAAAGTTTGAAGCGGATGGATATCGGCTCATGTCTTATGTCTGGAGGTGATCTTGAAAAAAAAAAACTTTTTTTACATAAGTTGAGGGTTCAAACTTGTAGCCTCAGGGACTTAGCCAAGGCTACCCTACCTGCAACAAAACATAACCACTTCACCACATGTCTACTTGAAAATTAAAACATTATTCACAATTATTGACCTTTCATAGAAAATCTCTTCCAACAGTCAAAATCTGGAGTATGCTTGTGGCTAGGCCATCTAAAATTGCCCCCTACTATAGCAATTATTCCGAATTTTCTGCAGAGATTGTTGATCTTTTCCTTGATGACTATGTAAAATGACATTTCACAACAACTGGTATCTACATCCAAATCAATTCACATAAATCCCCAATATATTTCTGTACAGTATAATACACATGCATGTACAAAAGGTGTGATGGGTGGCCACAATATTGGTGATGGGAATGTGATTGAAGGTGGATGTCGTATTTTTCACACTGTGGGGATGCACCTGTGCATAAATCATGCATGCACACACAGTTTGGGGTGGATACATTGTTGGCAATGGAAATGTGATCAAGGGGCAAAAATGGTGGTAGTACCCACACTGTTTGCGATGGGGGCGGAGCCGAATGGTCTGGGTGATGGGCATATGCACACATGCTGAGTGACTTGCACATAGTGGGGGTGGGCAATTCCGCTGTCGCATTTGGGAGCGTGACATAACACACTGTGACTGATTTCCCCCAAAACAGTGACCCAATGTCATATGTGCATCACACATGGCCTCAAACCCAGGCTGCTCACCATAAACAAAGTTTTGAGCAGTGCTATGAAAGAAAATACACATGAATGTAATTCTATATCATTTGGAAGTACATTTCTCAATTTAAGTGAGTCAGAATCAGCATTTTAAGAGAAGATAACATGTAAATGCCATATATTCCTCAATTTCATGGCCACCCTCATTCCTAGTGTGTGGTGCATGTCTCCCTGGTACAAAAATTGTCAGAACATCTTGAGATACTATAAAATGAATTTAAGAACTGCTTTTAGGGTTTCTTAATGTAGATATAAGCTGCTTTGGTATGCCTTGTTGTTGCTGTTGAGCAAAGAATAGACTATGCAAGAGCAACCACCTACCCCCAGGTTATGCTTCAACAGCAAAAGATGATGAGAAAAAAGATTCAAACAAAATGTTCTTGATAGATTTTTTATATCTGTCCTGGAAGTGTGAGATATCGCATTTTTTGGATGAGTTTAATGCAAAGGGAACATGATTTTAAAATTCTGGCCTGAACATTTTGTGCCTATAATCACATATATCAACTGTCAATAATGAAAGTTTACTCAGAAATGAGTTGTTGAAGGGGGAATCAAGGTACCAGAATGGGGGGCCTCTTCAGCACCATTTGGCAGGGAGTTTTCTCATTCCACAACTATAAGTGAATAATAATACAAGGCTACTTGAAGGATGTATAGATTTCCTATCTAAATCACGTTCCTGCACGTCGGGCAATGGTATAGAGGTGGATTGCAGTGGTGGCGGGACTGGGTCAGTGTTTCGCGATGGTGTCACGTGACATGTGTGATGTGACAGGAGCGTCACTTATCAGGAATTGCCCACCCCCACACATAGTGTTGCCGCGGCTTGGCTAGCCACAAGCCAGCTTGCTGAGCTGGCAGCTTTTGCCAGTTCCGGCTTGTGGATCATTCGAAAGCTGATCAAGTCTGGTTCAGCTCAGCTTAGTTGGTGGCTTTGAACCAGTTATAGCGGTAAATGGTTGCCACAATTGATGACTTGCACGTTAAGTAAAATGAGGTTAAATTTGTAATAGAATTTGAGACAAATGCATTTTGTGATAAGTAAAATATATTGAACAAGCTATCAATCCTCATCATCCTGTCCAATAACGTGAATTACCTCATCAATATCTATGCCATCCTCCGTAATTTCTGAAGTTAGCTTCCCTAACAAATCCACTGAATCTTCATTGTCATCTGCGTAGTACTCGAGTTTGTCTTCTGTGACAGCCCATCCCTCCATAAAGTTTAGCTGTTGCTGCTTGAGTGAAAACTTCAACATTTGAAGCGCCTCCATTAGAACAGGGTGGATTCGATTTCACCGCTTTGTATCAGTTTCGGCACTGGATGAAAAAACGCACTCGGAAGGAACCGAGGATGCTTGAATGGGCAAATAATCTAATGCCATCGCATACAATATTGGATGAGTTTTATTGCTTATCTACAAAAAAATCAGTGGGGAAAATTAGAAAATAGTGAGAGACTATACTTACCACCCAAAACCCTACAATATCTGTGCCACGCAGTGAGAGCAGCCCATTTTCGTACAACTCAAATTGTTCTTCAATGCCTTGGACCTGCTGCAAAGAAGCACCTGTAATGTCCATCATATCTTCGAGCCCATATTGTCTAGCTAAATCATGCCAGCTTTGCCTCTGTTGCTGCGAGGCTGCTGTACCAGGTGTAGGTTGTTGAACTTGTCCATGAAGATGGTCATGATATTTTTGCATCTGCAACAAGTATATTAGGTTACTGTCACCGTAACAAACTGAGACACTTACGGTATTTTTTATAATTACAGTGACCCTGGCAACATAATTAGGCTCCCAGTGTCGTTGAATCCATGACAATTGTATTGAGGGATTGAGAACTGATGATGTCAAGTTATTGAATGATCTATGCATTTGAACCTTAACTCACACATCACAATAACATAGGCAGGTGAATCATCCATTTTCTTGTAGTAAGTTGTCGCCCAGTCGATACCAATATCTGTCCATCAGGCCAAGCAGGGGTGTGCTGTCCCAAGTTGCTCCCATGCCGTCATGAACATTTTGAACACAGGAATTGTGCCTGATAAATGGGAGTGCACTCTTTCAACATGATTTTCTGCACTTGATGAGGTACCTAAGAAAAAGATTTAGCCTCAAACAGGTATCAATATTAAAAACTTACACCCAGTATGATCTCAAAATCCTGGAGTACAGTCCATTCCATATCAGTAAGTCTAAGTTTCGCAAGCTCTCTATGGACAGGCAAAGAAAGAAAGTACTCGATGGCCTATTTTTATAAGTATACACTGATAGAATGATGAAGTTCAAACATACTAGGCATAGTTTATGAAACTGATTGATCATGAAATAAAGAGAGTCCCACCGAACCTTTATGTCATGTATAAGTTGTGCCTGCTTAACCTGTATAGTCATGGTCGGATCCCTGGTTGACTTGAACCACCCTTTCTTGTTTCCATCCTCTATTACTTCTGCTAGGTGGTCACGTCATTGACCTGAGGCGCATACTGCTCATACAGTACTTCGGCACAATGCAATTGGGTCGCGAGCAACCGCTTCTTCGTAGCTCTGATTGTTGGGATTGCTTGGAGGGCCTGATGTGGATGTGATGAATCCCCCTGTATCATCTACCAGGGTGATATCAGTAAATGCATCAATGACGTGATTCGAACATATGTTTGTAACATGTGGGAAGCATCTTATATGATTTTCCTTCTGATTAAATTCAACATCGTGAGGGCATAGAAGTAACTCGAGTTCTCTGAGGAAAGCATTGTTGAGCGAGCAGTTATCGAGAGTCCAATGGCCTCCCTGTGCACGTAAGCATAAAGTAGAAAAGGGAAAGAAAATGAAACTTAGATGTGCCTTGACTGTGATGCCAACTCGGTCCAAGAGATGGAGGACAATCCTTGCTAGCCTCTTCCCGTTGTGGCTTCCTCAAAGATGGTGAAATGCGATGAGTGTAGAACACAGCTGAAGACCCTTGGTAGACTTGTCTCTGTGTATCCAATGTGCGGTAATGGCCAGGTATGGGTACCGAGCTTTTGTTGACCAAATATCCGCTGTGTAGGAAATTTGTCCTGGCGCATCCTAGAGTGAACAGTGAATACAAGGAAACAAAGCGGTCAATTGAAACAACATACTGCTAATTCCTGTTTTAGGACCTTGGAATACACATGCCATGCCTTGATAATGGATTCGCGCATCTTTGTTCGGTGGGGAATGTCTTTGTCCTCAAGGTCCTCATGTAAAAGCAAGAGGAGCTGTTGAAATTCTGGGCATTCAACAACATTTATAGACTACGAAGAAAGTTAGACTAATACCAAACATTAAAAGTGCTTGACCAACCTGATCATCTGCAATGATGAAATTCAGAAGATGCTGTATCAATGCCTCCTGGGAAAATGGTGGACAGTGTGTTCCATGTTCAGAGGGTGTAGAGGCTGTTCCAGTTTCGCTCGTGAGTGCAGGGACTTTCAATCTCATTTCACGACACTTCTGGAGGTATGGATCCTTGTGGCAGCTTAGGAGGTGGTTGCACAATGGACCATTTGAGGTGCTTGCTGAGAAGCTGTCTGCACCCTGGCGCAAGTCTATCCCATTCACCCTACATAACAATCCTTGTCAGTACAATGTATAAAATTATGGAGGACCATGTACCTGCATAGCTTGCATAGAGTTCTGCTTACTGGAGGTGCCTTGGATCCGTGTTCAAAGAAAAAATCAATATCTGGGGCTGTTCGGCTATGTGAGGGTTCTGAGGCTTGCTCAGAAGGCGTGACAGGTCTGGTGGAGGCAGCAGAGCCAGCTACAGGCTCGACACTCGTGGGAGAGATCGGTCGTTGTACATCTTCATCGGCAGAATGTTCGTCCAAAGGAGTGAAGTTGAATTCTTCTCCAGAACTGGGATCTTCACGAAAGTTGACTGGTGCTGCTCTATGGCCAGCTGTACGAGGAGGTGCTGGCTGCTGTGTCGGTTTTCTGCCTCTACCTTGGGCCATTACGAAGCTGGGCGATTTACAGGGATAGAGATATTGTTTGGTATTTTATACAGAACCATAGCACCTCACATGCCATTAGCGCGTGTTTCTATTGTAATTAATGTAACAGTTGATTCAATTGAATGTCTCATCTACTAAGACGTTACAGATAACTAACTTGAGGCTTTACAGCCTAAAATGTCAAACATGATTGGAATAAGACAAGTACACCCCTCTCAATCGGGGAGCTGTTGAGGAGTGACTTCATCCAGCTCAGCAGGGTTCTTGTCATTATCAATGAAATCCTTTACATGAATGTTAGTACCACAGAAATAATTTGAGGCATGATCGACATACTGAATCTATCATCCTCCGATCCTCCACCCACATTGTCGTCGCATTGTCCACACCAGCCTCAATTGAGAAACTTGCAAAGGGCACAAGGAATCTGCCGAGAAAGCAAAATGAACACGAAATTAATAGCAATGGAGTAAGGCTGACCTTTATCCATCATGAAGAACACAAGAGAAGGCTTCTTTGGTGTGATCGATAGACCCATAGCGATCATAGAGTATTCCAATATACCAAGGCTTTGGGTCGACAGATGAATGCGCATTATCCACCAGGCATCGTGCATCCAGGCACATTATCAATCACATATCAGGGCGTGTCACCCATCGCGTGTCCAGGCGCATTATCCATCGTGCGTCCAGACACATTAACGATTGTGCATTCAGGCACATCATATATCTGACCGTGTTTCTCTATCCATCGTGTATCCACGCACACTAACCCAGATGTTTTATCATGGCTTGTACTTCTTTTCATGGCTCATTCAACTATTCTAACACTATTTACTGGACATAGTTACAGGGTATCTACTGTCATGTAACTACTATAATGTATCTACTACAGCTAAGGCAGAAGGAGGGATGGGGAAAGGAAAAGAAATGCGAAGGACGTTCCAGCGCTATATATCCGAGGTACTTTAGGGCTGCTTTTGATTTAGGGAAGGCATAGAAACATTCCTCTACACCTGCCCTAAATGTTCCATGCCTGCCCTAAATGTTCTATGCCTGCCCTAAATCAAAAGTGGCCCTAAAGTGCCTCAGATATATAGCACTGGAATGTCTTTCCTGTCTTCTTTCTTTCTTTCTCCGCTCCCCCACCCCTCCTCCTCCTCTGGTGTTTATATGCCATAGTTACACGTTCTCTGTAGTTACCCCCTCCATAGTTACGCATCCCTCTATTTTATGTGTCCCTCTATTTAGTATTTACTTACATGTAGAATATTTACTTCTACGAATAAATACAAAGTTGAATGCAGCACACCAGGAACAATGATGGATTCATCATCGTTCATCACCGCTGTCACCAACGACCCATAGCACACACTAGTAATGGTGGCGACCGACGTCACTGGCCCACCAATGCCGTTTCGACAGTGTATGTTGAAGGCAAAGTACTTTGAGGTTACCCGTGACAATGCTGACGTGATACATGTGGACTGGCCCTAAAGTCAATCATGCTAAACAGCCTGCAAACCATCATCAGGCTTCTTTTCTCCTTCTGTGCACCATCCTTGTAGATTGTATAGACTCTAATGGATAGAAACATTTGTGCATAGCTAGTAAATAGGTCTGAAATCATGGCATCAAAACACAATGAGAGACCAATGAAATGTAGAAGACTTGAGGCAAGTTCTTTTCATTTTTGTGAGATTTTGTACCAAGCTAATCACACTATAGTTGCCAGAAGTCCTTTGATTCTTAGATCTCCAAGCTGAAGTATCAGAGGCTGAGACCGATGATCAGAATGACAGTGATGAAGGTGTGTATTATTGGTGTTGCACAATCCTTGGTAAGTGTGATGACCAGTGACATGCCGTGACATAGCGTCACAGGGCCAATTTCTTGAGACATGGTCTTTGTACCTTCCACAACACCAATCCAATATATTTTTTGCAGTGGGTTTGAGGGAATGATGTGATTGAATCCACTGAGAGTGTTTTCCATGTAGAAATTGTATTTATTGCTCCAAAAATGCGAAATCAGCTTGTTTTCCCTGCCAAATTTGGCACTCTGGAGAGATTGGACTATAACTTTCCAACCACAACACGTATGAACATGGTTTGTAGGAGGATATTACTTAGAATTTGAATTCCAATCGATCTACGGATCCAGAATTTTTATTTGTGGCCCCTATGTCGAGATCACCCCTAAGAATGAGCACTTTAACATAGTTATGGGGTAGTAATTAAAATTATGGACCTGTAGGATTGAAGCCACATACTAATCGGTTATTTAGTCTCTGCAAATCTAAGCCAAAATCCTATCCATTGTAATGCTGATAGCTCGAGTAGGC